>NC_092823.1:14149430-14184430 GCF_023375885.2 Dermacentor andersoni | reverse complement strand
AATTAATGAAAGAGGTCAGAGCACCATTTGTGGTTATGGTTCCTGTGACAGCAACAGCCCTCAAGCATCTTGTATGGGTCTAAGTGGTATGAAGGAACCCATTAATGCAGGTATGGTTTAACATCATATTAGGTGCTATAATTTGCTATGCCACCATGCTACAAAAAGTTTGTGCAGTGACTAACTGTGAGGTGTCAAACACTAGGCACATGTCTAGCAAAATATTTTGCACTTGTATCAACCATTGAAACCTATCATCTGCCTTGCATTCACATTTTGGAGTGTCCTTACACCCAAAAGAAGCGAATTCAAGTTAAGGTGCAACCACACAGGCAACTTGAAGGGGTTGTGCGACCATTTGCAACTGGCGACAAATCTTCCTTGCATTCACATTTGGGAGTGTCCTTCCGCCCAAAAGAAGCAAATTCAAGTTAAGGTGCAATCACACAGGCAACTTGAAGGGGTTGTGCGACCATTTGCAACTGGCGACAAAAAAGTGACTGAATCCGACCGATGCTCACACCGGCAAGCCCAGTTGAGCGTGACGTGCAAGTCACAATCCGGGAGATTATTGTCCTCAACGAAAACTCTATAGGGATCTATGCAGTTTGCGCACACTTCGCTGGTTTTGTGTTCCGGCAACAGCTATGGAGTTTGATGCGAGCAAAGAGGAAATTGTCATCACTGTGCTGATGTGCTCTGCCATGGTGTCAGCTGTATCATCGCGAAATCCTCTGAAAAAGCAACAATAGTGCGTGCGCTTGTGCCTCCATTCTCGATAAGTGGCTGGCCATGCTAGCCACATCCTGGCAGAATTTCACGTGCATGACGAGGAGTGTTATTGAGAGTAAGTTCTTATGTCTAGTTAACCTTGTGTGGGAATCGGTGCGTACTTTTAGTGCTTTATTTTGCTGCTGTTTAGCTCCCTGCGAATGCTACTGCGTACATTCAACACATTGCTATAACTGCTGCACCCCAGCATCACGAGGCAAGACACCAACTACAAACACAGGGAAGGCGAGAGATAGAAATTTAAGGCGATGAGCTAAACGAGAACAAGGTGAAAGCAGGAGCCAATGTTTTCGTACAAGAATGTATGGAAACGTTGGCTCCTGCTTTCAACTTGTTCTCGTTTTGCTCATCAACTACACTCCTGTAATCCGTAGCGTAAACTTTATAATTACATTCCTGTAGTCTGCTGTGGTGGCGTCGACTTTATACGTGCGACCTACAAGGATGCCAGATGACAACACCCGCTAACATAACTTTCACCGCACTGCTGATTAGTTGAGCAGGAAAACATACATAAGGACAGGGTGGCTACCGTCGCTGTCAGCACTGCTCTATGTTTAGCAAGCACGCTTTGATTCTTACTGAGGTGTATGTTTTTTGCATCAAATATATTGAACAATATTATGGTAGGAGCATTAATTATGATAGCTACAAGCGTAATTAGAACTTACATTCTTGTACTTGTACCAAAACCAAACACTGCTGAATGTGCCTCTGGTGGCTACTTTTAAAAACTCATTATTGACCTTGTGACACAACCACAATTTCCTTGAGGTCAAACCCCCTTAAAATGTCTAGTGCTCCCTTATACTAAAGGAGTTTGTGGGTGCCCGTGTGACATGGGTATAAGAGAAGCAAAATAATGAGTTTCTTTCAAACAGCTGTTCTTTCAACAAAGGGTTGTGGTGGTAGATTTTATGAAAGTGAAAGCATCTACGAAGGAAAGAAAGTTCTGGCAAGTTAAGTGTTTTCATTGAGGTAACGCTAGCATATTGGGAGTAGTTTGATAAGATGAAACGCGCTGCACGATTTTGAATGGCTTCTATGCTGTTTATGAGTGTAATGTTAGCCGGGTCCCAAATGACGCATGCATATTCTATATTGGAGCGAACTAATGTTTTGTAGAGAGTTAGTTTCAGTGATGATGGTGCAGATGAGAAGTTTCGGCGCAAATAGCCCAACGTGTGATTGGCATTGCTACATATGTCGACATGCATGTGCCAGGAAAGGTTGCTGGTGATGTTTAGACCGAGGTTCGACCGACGAAAAGATGATGTTTAGACCGACGAAAAGGGTTCGGCTTAAACTGAGGACGACGCAACAAGCTATGGAAAGAAGAATGATAGGTGTAACGTTATGGGATAAGAAAACAGCAGATTGGGTGAGGGAACAAACGCGGGTAAATGACATCCTAGTTGAAATCAAGAAAAAGAAATGGGCATGGGCCTGACATGTAATGAGGAGGAAAGATAACTGATGGTCATTAAGGGTTACGGACTGGATTCCAAGGGAAGGGAAGCGCAGCCGGGGGCGACAGAAAGTTAGGTGGGTGGATGAGATTAAGAAGTTTGCAGGAACAACATGGCCACAATTAGTACATGACCGAGGTAGTTGGAGAAGTGTGGGAAAGGCCTTTGCCCTGCAGTGGGCGTAACCAGGCTGATGATGATACTTGTGCCTCTCTAGTACACTTTCCTGGCAGCCATGCACTTGGGGCTCATCACGTCAGTTGACAAGACTGATTTGGCTCTCATAAGCAAATTGGACACACAGTGTTCATTTTCTTACATGCACCCAAAATTCTCTCGGCTAACTTGTCCGATGACACAACACTTTTGGTTTTTTTAAATCTTAGTAAAGCGTTTCAGTAAAATTCAGTCATGAAAAATTTAGTTTGCATTCAACGTATCACCACTACATATTGAATGCAGTACTTATTGCAAGAGCCAGCTTAGGAACTGACAACCTGACAATAAACCCTTGTATGCTACCTCACAGCACCAAGACTGCCAAAGTATAGGCCTTTGTTATGTAATCTGTGAGAAGAACAGGGGGTTTGCAGGTGCTTTAGTTTCTGTTTTTTGCAAGGTACAGTATCATAGGTGTAGGACTCACGGTGACTCGGCAGTGCATTTTACGTGCTATTGCAAAAAAGTGAGCTACCAGCTTAAGTTGGCACACAACTTGTAATGATCAGAAGCAGAACATCGTTTCCCATTTTTATTCATACAAGCTGACACTTCTTAACAAGGAGCAGCAGCAACCTCTTTACAAAGAGAGATTACAAGACATTTGGCATTCCCTTGGCTACTTTTGTGGGAGAATGGTACTTTAACATATAACAGTACAACATGCTAATGATATCATTTGTGCACTCACGATGGTAATCTTTTATAGTTCATGACCGGGCAGTCACGGCAGAGAATCGAGAGAATGCTCGACGATGCACAACCACACGGCCACCACTCAGAGGTGAGTGAACAATGTTCTGAATAAACCTTTTGTCACAGGGTTATTTCACAACAAACTGCAACAAAACTTTTTACCATGTAAACAAATGTAGTTTCCAACAGTGTAGGTATAAATCACATATGTCCATGAAATTAAGTTTTGAAATAGCAGATGCATAAAAAATTATTTAACTTGTCAAAGTTCGAGTGCCGCAATTACTGCTTGCATGAAATTACACAGAACCCGGACCACTGAGAATAAGATTCTGGGTCTCCACACACGACAGCAGGATCCAAGTCCATGCGTGGTTCTTAGATCTGTGTCACATATGCTTACTACTAAGTTCCTGCGTAATATGTTGTGGTGCTATTCAGAGGCTACTCAGCCCTTCGCCTGCCGTTTTGTAGAAACTTGGACGAAAACATAATATAGGTAACAATGCCTTGAAGGTAGCACCTGTCTTTAGAATTGCCTATATATCTGTGAGCAGATATTTTGTTTAGCAACTTCAAAAAATGCTGCTGCCATCAGTCTTAAGGATATCGATCTTGGAGACAGAAAAAAAAAACATGATTACTAATCTACATATCATGGTGCCACCTGCTGGCTAAAAACTAGCCCAAAATGGTGTGTTCTTGAGGAATACAACAATGTATCCTACGAAATGTTCAGCTTTGCCCATAAGAACTACAATAAATGGCCCATTTTGCTCTGTTCGTAATTCCAGAACTGTTCGCCATAGCCAAGGCATCTTAGTCTCATATGAATGAGCATCTTTGCAGCCAAAAATGAACCCTAATGCTGCTTCAAAAGAAAGCTAGCATGTTTTGTAGTGTGAAATGTACATTTGTGCACTCTTCGCTGTGTTTTTGGTTTTTTCTCTAATTTTGGGAGTGGCACAGTCCCCTTACTACTCATTCTATTCACTCGGTTGTATTTTACCCGTTTCAGTCACTCAGTGAGTCAGAAAGTGCATGCTAACAAAATACAGTGCCTCAGCACAGTGCAACATTTAAAAATCTTGTAGGAATCTACTAAAAGGCACATTTGCAAAATTGTGCTATACAAGTTCATACCTTTAGCTAAAATAGATACAGACATTAAAAATCAACGTAGGACCTATTGAACATGCAGGAATATTCCTACCTAACCTTGGGTCTGTCTGTTAAAGCCGCATTTCTTTTCCCCATCACATCCCAAATTTGGACTTTGTGTAGATTAGTTTAGAAAAAAATATAATTGCACATTTGTAATCAGCACACAAGATTAAATACTTCCTACAAGTTTATTCGTCTAACAGAAAAAAAAATGGGGTGGTGAGGACCTACGTCCCCCTTAACCCCTAATGCCGTGACAAATTTCAAGAAATATTTGTAGAAGCATGTAATATTTTTAAGGACCTGCATATATTGTGCTCTTTCTGAAAGTTCTGCTAAATTTTTTACTAGCCTTTTTTGCCTAAATTGCAATAGTTCACAAGTTAACTCAGCATCAGTTTAAGAATATGCTCCGTGTGGTGGTAAGTTATCTCGTCATTGGCAAGTAAGGGGTTAAAGAATAACATGCCACTACCTTTTCGCACTAACACTGCCCGTTCAATACAAATATACAGCATGTCAGGTGTACCAGAATGATGTTCAGGAATAGCAAAATCTGCATGGGTGTAGCGACAGAGGGGTGGGGCATTGTCACATGGCTTGAAGCTTTTGCTCTTCATATCAAGCCTTAAGAGCATGCCCTGTGTTCAGTTCATTTAAATACAGTGGAGAGGATGCGAGAACAATGCGTACCTGCCATTGACTATTTGAATTGCCATTGAATTTGGACTATTCCATATGATTGTATAGCCAAGACAGATATCGCAGAAATGCTCCTGTTTGTCCCAAAGCACGCTTCTTTTCTTGTCTGGCAACCTATCCCAAGAGCACCCGCACAGTCAGCTTTGTGGAGCAGTTCCTGGCCTTATTGCCACAGCAGAAACAAGAGACCAGAGATGTTCTAGAAATGCATTTTGTTAACCCACAGGCTTTTGAAATTTCTTTATATGTGCCAAGTGTATCGCCCTAAAATGTGGTTTTGTCAAGAGTAACTATCCTGGAGTAATCTTGTCTCGCAAAAGAACATAACCTGTAACCACGAGCACATGCGGACCCTGTGTGTCAGTCATATAATTGACTAACCAATGTTTTGCAATTTTCCATGTTCGTGATTTTCCCCCCCATCACAGCAGTCGTACACTGCAATAATTAGCAAGAATGAATGGTACTGACTCATATTTTTCGAGCCATAGCCACAAGAACTTCATTGCCAGCTAAGTGAAATTTGCAGGAGGCGCTTCTGCCTGACTGGGAGCTTCCATATCTTTTTGGTGCAAAACCAAGATTGAGTATTGTCTTGCCACTTTGCAGCCAAATATAGCATCTTCATTCAAAACACAAATGGTCGCCGGACATGCCTGGCCGAACTTATCTTACCTTGCCCAGCATACATATTGAATCGTCAGTACAGTGTAATCTTTAAGTAATGCACTGCCATCGTAACTAACAATTGGCACTATTTTTTCCCTCAAGAGCTGCCAGTAATGGAAAATCAGCTGGACCCAACCAGCCAGAGTAGAATATCGCCCTCCTATTTGGATCGTGTCCGTAGGGACTACCCAGCCCCACAATACAACAGACGGACCCCAATAAGAGGTAAGACCAAACATGTTACCATGACACAGTAGCTTGTGTTATTAAACGCCTTGGGAAGCAAGTCATGAGAGTCAGAGGCGCTTCTTATGCCACAAGGAAGAAACGGTGACATAAATGGCACACGAACATATATTTGATGTAAAGAGAACAAACTGCTAATAGCATACACCACTGGCACATACAAGGATTAATGCAAAGTTTTTTTTTGGAAGGGGTTTGTTACTCGAGCTCAGTGTGCTTACTCAGCTGGCATTGCTGCCTCACACCAGGCACTGCTAAGGAATGGACAAGGGAATCTCGCAGATTTAAGTGTCCGATGACAGTCGGGACAGTTGCACTGAAACCCAGACATGTGTTGGCACTTGACCATGCCTTTCCCACATTCATTGACGCCTGATATAGCCAACATGTCTTCCCTTCTGCACTTGTCTTTGTCTCCCTCAGGCGATATCTACCTCTCCTTATCACACCTCAGCTGGTGTTACAATCATTGCGTACTGACATTAACTTAGCAGCCAGGACTACATATGCCACTAAATGTGGGAAACATCAATTTCTTAAGCTGAATATTTCATATTCCCAAAGATGGACATGTTTGTTTGACAGCTGTTACATAAATCTGAATTTTTGAGAGCTTACCTATAATATCCAGTTCATTCCTATTACACAGTAGATGCAGTGCTACGACGTGTTTGACGGAATACAATTGCAGGATGTCTCATGCTCGTCTTGTCTCTTCATTTCTACAACAGATTTCTTGTAACGCATGGCTGACATGATTCTGGTTTATCATCGAGTATAAGTTCTAAGCTAACCTGCACCATTCAAGTCTGGCTATAAGTGCACAAAAGAAAATGAATAGCATTTCGACTACATTTTATGTCAAAATTGCTTCGGTTTTAGATGATGCCTCTGTGTAACTACAACAGATTGAGAACATTTCCTTTAAACATTCAGGAAGCACAGTATGCAAGATTGACAGTGAAGTCAGCATTGTTTCACACACCAGTCTTCTAAACAGTGTAGTCCACCGAGAGACGAGTCAATTTTTTGGACTTTTTTCTTTACTACCTTAATTTGAGGATCAACTTGTCAAGAGGAGTGGCAATGAACAATGCAGTTGGATCGGCAATCCTCCAACATAACCACACGCTGTGACATTAGCAAAGAAGGCAGTGTATTCCTCATCTGGTGCACCCAAAGTGCTCGGAATTATGTGGAACACAATGAACAACACTTATCTGTTCAGCACGAAGCACATAAGCCTTTGAGGACTACAGTAAAACCTCGTTAGACCGTACCTGCTTAAACAGTAATATGGTTTTAAAAGTAGTAAAGTCAAATCCCCGACTCAGCAGCCACTGAACATAAAGTGTTTTGTATTCGCATAAACCGTATCAACTTATTGCGTACGTATTGGTTTACAACTAGTGTTTCCACTTTTCGTCACGCAAACATGGCGGTGCGTCGCCTCCATTGAGTGGCCTAAGCCTTAGAGAACAGAACGGCCTCGAAGCGCCTTGTGCATGCGCGCGTAAAGCAACATCAACATAAATTCAGCGCCTTGCCAGAGGAGCGTTGTGCCGTCGTGCAAACAAGCACTCGCGTCATGCTGGATCTCAGATAAAGAAAGACACCGTTCGTGCTATCGAATGTGGCACGAGGAAGTCGGCACTGGCACGAGACTGCGGTTTAATTGTAATCATATGGGTGCTGAGTCGTCATAATTGCTTCTTTGTCTTTGCAGGTGTGCAACGGCACATTGATATGACAGTTGCATATCTTGAGTCGCGGTCGCAGCGGGAGTATGAAGTTGACACCCGTCGCCTGCAGCTTGAGGAAAGGAGGCTGGAGCTGCAGATAAAGCAGCACAGCGACAAGATGCGGCTCAAGGAAATGGAAATGCAAGAGCGTCTAGTGGAGCGAGAGTCGCAAGCAGAACAGCGGCGCCAAGAATTGAAGTTCCGCCAAATTGAGCAAGAGGCCCTCGCAGAGGAGAGGCGCCTCATGGCTGCTGAGCGCCAAGCCTACATGCAGCATCAACAAGTGCAGCTGGAAATGCTGAACAATTTATTCAGTCAAATAAAGAAATAATAATGAAAATAATTATCCACTGCACTGTATCATGAAGGTACAAAAGAAACCCAATACTGGTTTCTTGCAAACTTCATTCTGATCCAGACATCAAACCAGGGACAAACTTTCCAAAACAGTTGCTCTATACTACCTCAGTTACCCAGGAGGCTGTCCATTAGCAGAGCATGATAGACTTGAATGATAGTTTGAAAAGGGACAAAACATGCACATTTGAACTTTTTCCAGCAAATACAAAAGTAGTCTTTCAATAAAGTAGTTCACTCATCTGTGTTTATGAAGGCACAACATAACAACCACATCAATACTGCTCAAGGTGCAACTTTTATTACGTAACTGCTGACGCCTCACAAGCAACCATTGCAGCCTGCATAACACCCACTATTAAAGGGCCCCTGAAACAGTTTGGACAAATTTTGTAGACATGTAGTATGCAGCTGAAGTTAATTATTCGTACCACAATTTGTGTGAAGCATCTCGCGTTAAGAGAGCTACGAACGATCACCAGCTACCCTTCTCCATAGCCATGCATTTTCTCAACACAGTTGCGAAGTGATCGGGGCTAAGCTCCGCCTTCACTGGCTCTACGCCATTACAGTACACCATGTTGTCTAGGACCGCGCGTGCGAAGCCTCTCTGCCAGCCGCATGACAGTCGACCCCAAGCAAGAGCAATTGAAGCAGTGTGCATTGCAAGCATTCTGTTGCAGCACCGAGTGTATCCAGTATTCCTCTCACCACAGGCGAGCTGGGAATTTCAATGGATTGGTGGAGGCATAAACTCAAGCGACAGCACGATGGTGCTGCAGTCACCACGCTCGTCTGCTGCCTTGCAGCATGACAGATTGCCAGTTGTTACGTTTGGGGGCGACAATGTAACAAGGGAGAACTGTGGTGCTTGCAAAAATAAAAATAAAGATGAACTCTGACGGCGGAGCTCTCGTCAACACAGTGCATGTTGTAACACAAGCAAACAACACTTGCTTTGTGCCGGAAGTGCTTTTCAGTGCAGTGAGAAACTGCCCTAGAGCATTCTGTTTTGGTTACTTGCTTTTCATAGAAACAAATTAACTAACATTCCAACTATAATGAGCATTTGTTCACCATAAAGTTGGAAAAATTATTGATGACGTGCCCTGGGCAGCCAATTGGATAGCTCGCCCTACTAGAGTCATTAGGGAAACTTGCATGAAATGGTCAGGGGCAGCTGAAAATTCAGCCAAGTGGCATGCTGCGATCGGTAGCGATGTACATTCTTTATACTTTATAATAAGTTACAGACTTTATGTGGAGCACTTAGATGTATCAATTAATTATCAGGATGACCTACTACACAACACAGTATGTTTGTACAAAATCGTTTCAAGGTCCCTTTAACACTGTGCTACGCTATACAAACTAAAATAATACAGCCGAAAAGCCAGATGATGGAGCTGCACATCTTGAATGACCAGTTCCAGCAAATAAGCATTGGTAGTCTTTAAACATGGTAGTTCATTCAACTGTGTTCATGAATGCACACCATAACCACATCAACACCACTCTGACAGCAGTTGTGCACAAAGTGCAACTTTGATTGCATACCTATAGGCTTAAGCATAGAAGCAGTCATTGCAGCCTGCAGAACACCTACTTTAACACTGCACTATACAACCTAAACTAAGTAGCACAGCAGAAAAGCCACATGACAGAGGTGCACATCTTGAATGACCTATTCTAGCAAATAAGCATTGGAAGTCTTCGAACACTGTAGTTAATTTATTTGTGTTTATGAACGTACAACCATATCAATGCCGCTCTGGCGGTTAACAGTTGTGGCGCTCAATGTGCAACTGTAAGCATAAGCATATAAAGCCAGAAGGGGACACAGGGCTTGCAACACTGACGTAATACATTGCTTGGGCTATGGCAGAAGAGAGGGCATGGAAGGATCGTCATCTGCAGATGCAAGTTGCAGCTATGGGGGCAGTTTGGCTTACATCCTGGCATATGACAATGCAGCATTTCAGTTTTTCTCGTATCCTTTAATAATGAACATTATTGAAAAATTCTTGCAGTACAACACTTCCAGCATGGTGCCTTACAGCTTGCAGTGTATATAAGTGTCGTGATATCATGATGCAGGTAGTGGTTACGCAATGGCAGAACATTGCAATGTTTTGATGCTTGCCACGACTCGCTCTGTCGCCTCCTATGCTGCTAGTGGTTGCGATGCCTAGGCATAGCCGTAAGGCCCACCAGACATGAGACTCCAGACACATTTGTAGGACCCCGATTGCCACGGCTGTATGTCTCAACTATGAAGAAGACTCACTGCACAGCCACATTGCCAACGCACGGCTTGGTTCTGCTCACGCTGCTGGTTGCTGGCATCTTTTTGGACCGCCTCGACTGCCTTGCCATTCTCAGTGACTGTTCATGGCGTTGTTTATATTGTCGAGTTTATTCCTGCCTGCTCGAATGGCGTCATCTTCGGATGGGACTTCTTGTCCCGTCATAAAGCCGTAATCGACTGCGCACGCACTGAAGTTGAATTTTCACCTCTGTGTGATGCACCATTGTACGAAGATCGTGATTGTCCTTCTAAACCTGCCATGCGCGAGGATAGATATTCCGCCTGGCTCCTTCGCCGTCGTACCCATATCCTGCGATGTCATCACTGATGCAACAGTCCTCTTCACGCCTGGCAGCGAGTCCTCTGGCAGCGAGTGCTCTTGTTCTTCTTGAGCTAGAACATATCTGAGAGACCATTAAACATGTGCATATGTAACTCCTCGTCTGGCCGTTTCGCTTTTCCTTCCTGCCTACAACATGGTGTCAGATGAACGGGTTCTACCAGTGGACATCGGCTCCTAGTCCTCCTCCATGTAAACGATACCAGCAACGAAACGCCGCCGGTGAGCTGGTTCCTATATGCACATCTCGGTACTCAAGCAAAGCGAACCCTTAACGTCCAACGCCATGGCGTCATTCGTAATTCGACCGCCGGATGCCTTCAACTTTTCGTCACCGAACAAGTGGCCGAAGTGTTAACAAGGATTTCAACGTTGCCGAACCTCTTCAGAGTTGTGCATAAAGTCCGAGAAGCATCAAGTAGACGCACTACTCTACATCATGGGCGAGTGAGTCGAGGAAATCTGCGCCACTTTTGCTCTCTCTGAAGAGAAGTTCAAGAAATTCGATGCAGTCGTGGAGCAGTCCCTGTGACGCAACGTAACCTTTGAACGAGCCAGATTCAACACCAGACTGCAATAAGACGGTGAGTAGGCCAAAGATTTTGTTACTGTGCTCCACACACTTTCGAAAGACTGCGAGTTCGGTGCTCTTTGAGAAGAGTTCGTGCGCGACCGCCTCGTAGTTCGGATAAAAGATACCGTAAAAACCCGCGTATAGTACGAGGTTTTTTTCCTGTTATTAGCGTCCCAAATTTCCGCCTCGTACTATATGCGGATCCGGACAAAAATTTCAAAGTTCGGCTCGAAGTTTTGGTTTCGTTATTGCTGTGTGGCTACGGCTTGGCTTCGTAATATCTGCATGGCTACGACTTGGCTTTGTTATTGCTGCCTGGCTACGGCTTGCCTTCGCTATTGCAGCGTGGCTACAACATCGTTTCTTTCTTTGTTGAGTGCGGACCTTGGCAGTTCACGTGTTAACCGCGCTTCGCGAAGTGCATCGTTTTTAGTGAAGGAGCACGATGTCGGGGGCACGGAAGCAGTACTCGGCAGCTTTCAAGCGAAATGTGATTTTAGCGGCAGAGGAAATCGGCAACAGTGCGGCCGGGAGGCAGTTTGGCGTCACCGAGGGAAGTATCCGCGGATGGCGACGGCAAAAAGAAGCACTTTTCGAGTGCAGCGGAAAGCGAAGAAGCTTTCGCGGCCCGAAGAATGGGGCATTCCCTGAAATTGAACTCAAACTGACGGAATTCGTCCGAGAACAGCGAGCCGCGCATCTTGCTGTGAGCGTGGAGCTCATGCAGGCAAAAGCCAGGGAGCTTGCGAGAGAAAAAGGCCTAACGAGCTCCACCTTCAAAGCAAGCAAGCATTGGGTTTATCGGTATATGTGCCGTGCAGGATTTTCATTGCGCCGGAGAACTTCAATTTCACAAAAGCTGCCGGAATCGTTTGAAGAGTTACTGGTGGCTTTCCAGTGCCGCGTTATTTCGTTGCGCAAGTTGAAGAACTTTCAGCTAGGGCAAATCGGCAATGCTGACCAAACACCAGTTTATCTGGACATGCCATCGCCCCTCACCGTGCACGAAAAGGGCTCGAAACAAGTTTGTGTCCGGTCCACTGGGAACGAGAAGACGCGTGTTACCGTCATGTTGTCATGCACGGCAGACGTCCGCAAGCTCCCGCCCTATGTCGTCTTCAAGCACAAGACAATGCCGAAAGGTGAGCTGCCGAAAAATGTCATCGTTAAATGCCATGAGAAAGGGTGGATGAATGAGAGTCTTGTGCTCGACTGGATAAAGTCCGTTTGGTGTAGGCAGCCCGGTGCACTGTTGTCGTTCCCGTCCATCCTCGTGCTGGACGCGTTTCGTGGCCATTTGGCCGACTCGGTGAAGAAGCTGTTGCGTGATTGTAATACTGAACTCGTCGTTATCCCTGGTGGGATGACGTCTCAGCTGCAGCCTCTAGATGTTTGCGTCAACAAGCCTTTCAAGGACGCGGTGAAGCGGTGCTACGCAGAGTGGATGCGGTCAGGTGAACCTGCAGTGACGCCAACTGGGCGGCTGAAGCGGGCATCGCCAGCCACGCTGTGCAAGTGGATCGTGGACGCATGGGCGAGCATCCCAGAAGACCTTGTGCGTCGCGCTTTCAAGAAGTGCGGGATCTCGAACGCGCTCGATGGCACCGAGGACGAGTACCTCTGGGAGGATATGTCAGACAAGGAATTGTCCGATGAAAGCGCAGCGGAGGACGACAGTGAATGAAGTGCTGAGTCTGATTTCAATAAATGTTTTCCCCGAGTTTCCCTCACTCGTATTATACGCGGGTAAACCTTTTTTTTTCCATTTCTCGTCCCAGAAATTTCACCTCGTATTATATTCGGGTTCGTATTATACGCGGGTTTTTACGGTAAGCAGCTTTGCACCAGGCTACAACTCGACGCAGACCTCCCTCTTCAGAAGGCTCTTGAGTCCATCCACCAGATTGAGAGCATCCATCAGCAATGAGTCGAGCTCCGCCAGGAAGTGCTATGTGTGAACGAAGTTGCGTCCGCTCCCCAATTCGGGTACTTTGAAACAGGACAAAAGCGGCAGCTATTCATGTGGGGCAAACAAGCCATCTTCATCCTACGGCAAAAACAGCATGCAGAAACCATGCTGTTGGTGCGGTCAAGAGTGTCACCTTTGTACTCTGTGCCCAGCACGCTCGCAAGTCTGCAGAAATTGCCGGTAAAAGGGTCATTACGCCTCCGTATGCATGTTGCGGCGCCTCGATTGTGTCGAAACGCAACTTGGAGTAATCAAGACGTCTGATGCTGTAACGTGAGAGGCAAGTCTTGGTTCAAAGTCAGCCAGTAGATTTCAAAATTGACATGGGCACCGACGAAACTGTCCTCCTGAAGCAAGTACTTAAGGGGCAGACTTTTTCTTTCAGCTCCTCCTTGCCAGCTACATGGTCCAGACAGAAAGCTTCTTCCAGCCACACGAGTGGCACAACTTATTGCAACATTATTCAAGATACCCTGAACTGGCTCGGCTTGAGAAGCTCATGTCTGCAGCTGTGGTCAACCACTGCAAGTCATTTTTTGCACGCCACGGGATTTCTGAGGAAGTGGTTTCCGACATCGGCCCGCAGTTTTCGTCAACTCAGTTTTCACTCTTCGCTCAGAACTACGCTTTCAAGCAAATTACCTCTAGCCTTCACTATCCTTAGAGGAATTAACTTGTTGAGGCTGCGGTAAAAATCAACACTTCCATGAAAAAAACTAAAGACCCTTACTTGCCCCTTCTAGCTTACAGGTCGACTCTTTTGAAGAATGGGTATAGCCCTGTGGAACTACTGATGGGTCGTCAGCTAAGAATCAAGCTTCCTCTTAATTCCACCAAGCTGACACCCCAACTGCCGGATCAAGAGAGCCTTCGGAAGTTCGAGGAACAGTCCCGGAAACTTAAAAGAAAAGACTTTGACAGACGTCACGGAGTCTGTTACCTGCCGGATCTATTCTACGAAGATGTCTGGTTGACAGACTTCAAGTGCAAAGTGACAGTACAAGCCCCAGTTGATGAGCCTCGGTCCTACTGGGTTAACACCGACACTGGTGCTGTACGCAGGAACAGGACCCAGCTAGTTCGCTATTCCCCTGCTAAAACGCACAGCTCGACTCTGCTCACGTTGCTGGTTGCGGCACCTTTTTGGATGGTGCTTCAGGCTGCCTCGCCAATCCAGGTCGCTGTGCCCTTTGCATAATAAGCCGCTAATAAACCTCTTCTCACAACGTTCAAGGGGGACCTCAATAGGTGGACAGGCTTCTGGGAAAAATGTGAACAGGCCATCTGCCTCTATGCTTTGATGCAGCAGCAGCGATCTCTGGTTTGCCCACGTCCGAATCATGCTACGCAGATGCCATTGTACTGTTGAAGGAAAGGTTCAGCGATCGAACAAGAATTATTCAGCACCATTAGACGGCACTGCAACATCTTTCAAACGTAAAATCAGCCAACGACATAGCTGGTCTTCGAAGGTTATATGATGCAACATAGCTAAACATCTGCTGTCTGCGTGCACTTAAATGGACACTAAAGGCAAGTATTAAGTCAAGATAGAGTGATAGATTAGTGCTACTTGTACAGTTCTATTTCATATTTAGAAAAAAGAACTAATTGAAATTGCCCTTGATAATTACAGAGGCGGTCGAAGGTTTATGTTTTCGCTCGACTCTGCCCTGCCCACACTTTCTCGTTTCAGTAGTTTCGTTATCACATAGTGCTGCGCTGGTTTTGTTGGCTTGCGAAACTCGCACAAAATGCAAGTAGCAGAGAATTCACCTTCCACGTGATTTTGCGGGATTCCTGAGTGGTCTACGCCACTTGACCGAAAAGCAGCTGCAGTGGCAAATCCACTACTCTGCCTTGGCTTAGTACCGCCGTCTGCCGGGTGCCGTTTTACTCACCGACGGCAGCAAAGGGTGGTGAAGGCGTATGTAACGTCACCACTCCCCCAGTTGGGTGGTGGGAGATATTAATTTCGAAAAAGGTATTTGGGCCCTTAAGATGCAATTTTCTCGTAAACTAAGTCTTTTCTTGGCTCAAAACAAGTGTTGCAAGGTTTCTGAAATGGTATTTGAACAGTCCACACTGACTTAGTATTTGCCTTTAGTGTCCCTTTAACATGCCATCCTTAACATTATCAGTGATGCTCTGTTGCACAAGTAAATGCTAAGGACATTTGCTCAAGTATTCTAAAGGGGATTCTAACTGTAAAATCTCATATGGAATGTGGCACCAGATACTCGTCAAGTGACGGGGGGCAAACATCAAAAAAGTCAGACACTTGACTGCCATACAGACATGTATGGCAGTTGGCAAGAAGGGTTGCCGCACGGTACATGCGCCCCACTCTCTGATATGACATCTTTTGATTTTTGTGGAAGTCCACAAAAGCAAACTCTGTGGCAACCTTGGCGAAGCCCCACTCCACAGCTTGTCGCACCCTGCTCATGCCCTTGTTAAAAAACGCTTCATAAGGCTGCAGGGTAGTACCTCCAAATGGCTTGTATAGGAGTGGGAGCAAAGGGTAGGCTGGGTCGCCATAAATGACAAACTTCCTGCCCATTGTGACTTTCTCAAGGTTCTCGTAGAGCTTGGTTTCCTTGAGAATGCCTGAAATGCAAGAATGTTTTTTTAAGATCGTGCAGAAACAGTGGTGATGCACTTTACATTCACATACTAAAACAAATATTTTATTATTAAGTAGACCTATGTAGATTCCAGGGTTCAACAGTTCAACAGAAACCCGTCTGGTCAGGAAATATTGAGCGCGGACAAAGCCTTTTTGACCGATATTAAATCAAACTGGGTCACCCAATATTGCAAATAAAATATTAAAATTTGGGTTGTATCTATAACACAATGTAAAACAGTAACTTTTTTGAAGATTTTTCTTTTTAATCTACACTTTCAAAAAACATGTTAAGTTGTCGCTTTTTTTTTTTTTAACTGTGAGCGCTTTGTTTTTCCGTTTAGCACCACGTAGCCTAAAGTCCCGTCCCCATAAGTGCATTTAACTTGCCCGCTTCGATTAAGTGCGTAAGCATTTCTATGCTTACCCTATGAGAAATTTATCACATAACACAATGAATGGCTCATACCCACTTAAGCAATGGTTCATAGCCCTTAAGCAAAAAATGCAACTGCTCATACCTATGTAAGGCAGAGGCTACAAGCACTGAGCAAAGTGAGGCGAACAGTGCATACATTCATTCAAATCACCCATACAACACAGAACATCATATGTTTCAATAAAGAACAAGCTCAAAACAAGCATTCAAACCATCAATAAAACACTGCATATCCCCCTCAGCAAATGTAGTGATGGTTTTGCAACACCTTTGCTAAATTAACCATAAGTTAATTAACACCAATGATCGTGGGTTTAAGTGCTGTAATGAACTCTATCTTAATTAAACCTGCCTTATGTTCGCTATCAAACGTGCAGCAAACAATCAATGAAGGTTGATAAGAGTTTATACTGGTCAGATGAAGTTCCATAATGCTGATAATGACACCAGGCTGCGTGGAGATAAGCAAGTGGCACAATGCTTCCGCATACTTACCTACCTGAGCAAGTTCTGCATAAATTTTTTGTCATCTACATTAGCGATATCGCCAACTGTGTTTAACTCCACACCTATGCTCTATGCAGATGACAGGACAATAGTAGGAATAGACTCATCAATTCTTTCCCAAACTACATACATTATTGACCTCAACAACTTGACAGAATGGTGGAATCTCAACTCTCCAGATTAATAAATCTAAAACTACATTTATGATCTTTAACTCTACCTTTAAAACTTCAGCCTACTCTCTAGCAATGACATTCTAACAACTTAAATTATGTGCTCTTAAGCAATGTTCCTTCCTATGTGTTATTTTAGACTCCAACTTTCTTCATGCACATCAAAACAGGTCGCCTTGCGGCTATGAGCTATGGGACCTCCTTCCGTATATTTCACCCAATATGTACCACCTTTGCAAATAATAAACATTCTTCGATTTGATTGGAAGACACACTGCCATTCCCATGTGGCATTTTGCCAGGTCTGTTGTTTAGAAACGAACTCTTGTGCTTGTCAAGATGTCAATATGCAGAAGATGCATGTATATTTGAATGGTCAATGTGCAGGTCTGCCAGCACAGTTACTGCAACAACTGTTTTATTCCTGCTGAAATAAAGTGGCCCATTGCTCCACCGTGCTGTATGATAGCTTTATTGCTACAGCCAAAGCACGACAGACGTGCAGATATGAAGTTTTCCTGCATTAAATTTTCCACAACTCGATGCCCGTTTCCCTCTTTCTATTTTCACTTGACATTTTAGGTTGTCTCAAGCCAGTGGTTGCCACGCTAATTCTCATGCAACAGTGATGCACTATTCTTGACTCATGGGCTGAAAAGTGGCTCTGTTTTATGATCTCGCCACATATTTCAACTGTAAGGCCAACAACCTAAGGGTCAAGTTTCAAACCACTAAGATATGCACTTCTGTGGTGTTGTACAGCAAGCCTGATGTGTACAAGCCAGAAATAAAACCAATGAGCTCTTCAAATGCCAACAAACTTAGTTCAGAGCTTTCAGTAATCATAAATGAAAGCAGCTACTTTGCCATAAAGTAAATAAAAAGATTGGCAAATTTGGTACCAATGTCTGAAAGCACACCGCAAGTAAATTAACACAGAGGTTCAATTACCTGTGCAACTACATGCGCACAGTTTCTCGAGCTTTTGGATCACACGCACTTACCCGCATCATGACGTCGTCCCTTGAAAGGCCCATCCAGTTGGCAAACTATGCCATTTGGGCACATCACCGCTTGATATTTTTGCACGTGGTGCCTCTTGTGCCCTGAATAGTGCTCTTGCTGGTCCACCGTTGGGCGACAAATCTGACGTGCCGTTCCATCGATGAAGGCCCAGCAATTATCAAGTGGGGCACCCTTTGCATGGACAGCCTGAGAAAAAGAATAACAGCTGAAGATTGAGCACAGGAGGAAGGTTGAAAAGATATGTTGTTGCATAGAAGTTAAGGGTGGTAAAGTGAGCAAACCTTGTCAAAGTGAGTTCCTCACTTGCAATGCTAACATAACCCCCCCCCCGCTTCCCTCACTCCCCAAGTTTTCTAATGTGCAACCAGCACATTTTGACGTGCATCTTCTCTGATGTGTTAAAAATGGAAGCAGACAAGGTGAAACAGCTTAACTGACTTATTTGAGCGAGGCCCTCAAGAAAATTAAGCTTACATTTTTACCTTCACGCATGATGTGCACATTGGTGTCGCCATTTGTTTTGCCCAACATGTCCAGTGGTAGCAAATAAAAAGCAACGTGCATCGAACTGTGGGTGTAATGAGCCCCCTGCATCCTTTCACTTCCATCTGCTAGATATTGCTACAGGCAACCATTCTGCCTAAGGCACTACAAGTTTCTCGATCGTGACTGGCTCCATCCAGCGAGTAACGCAAAAAAGCGAATCTCACTCGAAAATTTCGATGCAGACTGGGCTTGATTTCGATCGAGTGCCCGTGAGGCCGAGGTATCGGATGGCGCGTCCAACGTGCCGCGCTCAACGGAACTTTTCATTTCTCGTAACGCTTAACATGCGCATATACTTCGAGCTGTTGAATGTTATGCAGAAAAGCAACTTTACTGACTGAACAATAGATAGACTGTAATTATGATGAATCATTAGGCAATGCAGAATTTAATCTTAATGCACGTCTGTTTATGGAGTGTCCGGTGCCTTCGAATAAAGTTGCGTAAATGTGACTCATGTATCGACAGTCCATCGCGATTCGTGCCTGAAGGAGTTTTACTAGGCCGACTCACCTCGGAGAATTTCTCGACGGCGAGCAAGTTCAGCCACTTGTGCGCAGTCATGTCAGCCAGCAGGTGGTCGAAGTAGTGCTCTATATGAGCTAGTACTGAAGACACGACGCTTGACAGCACAGAGCTGTGCCTGTTGAACAAGAGCTCCAGCTCGCACAAACGGTTGGGGTAGGCCAGGCGTCGAAGTGTCATACAGAGCGCCTCGTTGCCTGGAACCCGGACGCGCTGGGCGCTGACGACCTCTTCGGGAATCAGCAGAGCCGATGCAAGGTCTGCCAAGTCCATCTTTCGAAAGCGAAACAAGCGGTAAAACTCGTCGCTGTCCATCGCCTCCACATCCAGCAAACCGCGGTCGTATAAATTACGGCGTGGCGCTGGCTCCGGTTGCAGGAGACAAATGTCGTCTATTTCTCTGCATGACAGAGAGCGCAGTAGGAGATCGTCGCTAAACAGGCCGCGATGTGACATTGGCACTTAGTCAACTTCACCTATGCGGTGCCCAAAGAGAAAAACCTCCAATACAACGCAGACTTGCAACGCGGTCCTGCAGAAGCCTAACCAAGTACAGTGAGCCGTCGCAGTGACCCAGCAGCCAACCGGCTAACCACGGCCGCATGCACGCACCTATAAAACAAGGCTTGGGCTTGACAGCAAAATTAAATACTGCTAGTCAAAGGTTTATAGACGTTTTGCATATATGTATATATATAAATACATATATATAAACTAACTATCTTGGTCTCGGCACGCAGCACTTTTAATTTGCAATAGACACGATCATCATCGTCATATTACCGTTCCGTGTCGAGCAACCTGCACAGCTAAAACGTTTTCGGTCGACGCGGTACGGTAAGACAGAACGGTAATACCGTACCGTATACCGTACTTTCCGTAGCGCTGCTAAAAGACTCTATTTTCCGTTTCGCGGCAGTTCTCCGCCGCGCCGTGACTCTTCTCGCTCGCAGACGGCGCTGTCGCGTCGAACCGCTTTCGGGGGCCACCCTTCTCCTCCCCGCTCCTCGCAAGAATCTGCCCATTCCCATTCCTGCGACGAAGCCCGGAAGGGCGCCCACACAGCCGCGGTGACGTGAACAAGCGACCAGCTCTTGAGCTCGACGTACTTCGAAGGCAAACAACGCAACTTGCGATCACGCTGGCTTTGCGCAAGGCGCGGTAATCGGCCGGCGTTTCATTCCCACGTTTTCCGTGCACGCAAGCGTGCGCTTCCGACTCTCTCGCAAACGTGCGCGCTACATGGCAACAGACGTTCGCGCCTCGCGCTTGGACCGCTCTTTCCCTGCAGGTATCCGACTCCATCCTGCGGCGGTCTTGCTAGAGGCGCGCACTCGTCACGCTGCAGTAGTAATGCCTCGTTTCCGTCTTTTCGAAGATTTGGCACAACGGTTTGCCCACCGTCTCCTTCTCGTGAGGCCGCTGGCGCGTGGCTTTAGCGCTCAACGTACTGTCCATGATGCCGACGCGGTCAAAACGAGTCGACGGACGCACGTTCCCTGTGCGCCGAAGGCTCTCTTGATATGTGATCTGACCCTCAGACAGAAGAAGCCAAGGGAAGACCCAAGGCCGCAATGTGCGTTCAAAGAATCAGTGCTCAGTGTGTCCTGCAATTCGCACCAAGTCTCGCGGCTGGTTGCGTTCTTCATCCACCCGAGAACCGAGTGATCCACCGATTAGAGTCGTGAAAAATAGTTTGTTGAATTCAGTACAGTACAACCAGTGTTTTAGGCACGTGGCGTCTCCCTGTGTGTGGTTTCGAAGAGCGCCTTTGGGCGTGCGCTCCTCCCGTCTCGCTCTTTCGGCGGCCGCGTCTCAGCAGCTGAAAGCCTAATGGCACTCCACTCCTGCTACTCGCGCGTGTGTTTTGCGCCCACGCCTTCTTAGCTTGCCCTCGAGGTACCCTACGCCGTTTGCGCGCACTCGAAGCCGGTTTTACCTCCCAACCATCCACCGGACCCGTGTGTCTCGTGCGCACGTTCACATCGCTCCACGAAAAATTGCAAAAAGCGACAGAGCCATGAGTAGGGATAAGCCGCTGTGGAGTCTTCAACGGCTACATGGCCACAGGCAGGGTTTCACCCCCATCGGCGTGCTTCGCTTCAGTCAGCAGTAGGTTCATTGAAGGGCCTCAAACACACACACACTTTCGCATCGGCAGATCGCCGCAGCATAACCGCTGCTGATCCAACAGCCTACTGAGACGAAAGACAAGAGCCCGGCGCGCGTACTCGCGCAGCTCTCCAAAACCACTCGGCCAGTGCTAGGAACGGCTCCCTGCGCCGGAGCCACAACTAGTCTACTTGAGGCGGAAGACGAAGCCAGCAAGGGCCTGGCCGCAAGTGCGTTCGAATCCGGGACTAGAGTCCCTCGTCCGTCCGTACTTCCTCTTTCGACGTGCGGTGCCTTCCCAAAGCGCACAAGTCCGCTAACCGCAGAACGCTTCCGACGTAGCAAAGCCGCGTTTCCTTCGGTACTTCGCAGTAACGCCGCCTTTCCCTCGGCGGCGGGCGAATAGCCTGCAGACGTCGTCGCATTAAACCGCGATCTCGACACCTCGCGCGTCACGAGCAGGAGCCGACCGGCAGCCTCCGGCCCTTTCGGACTCGGTGGCACTTGCCGCGGAGAACGGGAGAGCGC
Organism: Dermacentor andersoni; assembly: GCF_023375885.2. Classification (NCBI taxonomy): domain Eukaryota; kingdom Metazoa; phylum Arthropoda; class Arachnida; order Ixodida; family Ixodidae; genus Dermacentor; species Dermacentor andersoni. The sequence goes on along the minus strand of NC_092823.1, from coordinate 14,162,698 downwards.
TTCAGGCCACGGTTCCTTCCGTACTTGGCAGCCGCACCCTCATACCGACAGTTCCATGACCGACCGAGCGCCACACCGTTCCTTTAGTACTTCGGCGGCAACAAAGTCGGGTCGGTACTCCATACTCGCCGCAGGAAGCGACCGGCAGCCACCAGCCTTTTCAGACACGGCAGCGTTTGCCGCGGAGGACGGGAGAGCGCTCGCACCACGGATCTGTGTTTACTAAGCGGCAGCGGCATTACCTCTCGACCGTCAGTTCCTTGACCGACCGCACGCTTCGCCGTTCCCCTCGTACTGGGCAAAGCAGCAGGTCGGGTCGTCTTACTCCATTCCGCGCAAGAGCGCCGAAGCGGACAGAAAGCCCACCCAGTGTGCGTTACGCCGTTTCTACCCGCGGGCGCGGCCAAGCCAACCGTCCAAGGTTGCAGCCGGCGTCCACTGGGCGCAACAAATTTGGCACGGGGCGCCCCTCAAAATTCAGGCAGTCCCCGGCATGTTCGGGTATAGCCGTCCCCGCGTCCAAGCGGGGCCAGCGGCGGAAAGCGTCGGGCGCAGCGAGCTGCTTCACCCACACCGGGTAGAAACAATGGCGCTCGTCACCCTTCACAATCCGGTAATGATCCTTCCGCAGGTTCACCTACGGAAACCTTGTTACGACTTTTACTTCCTCTAAATGATCAAGTTTGGTCATCTTTCCAACAGACCGGCGCAACCGAAAGGCCGCGCCGGACATCGGTCCGAAGACCTCACTAAACATGCAATCGGTAGTAGCGACGGGCGGTGTGTACAAAGAGCAGGGACGTCATCAACGCGAGCTTATGACTCGCGCTTACTGGGAATTCCTCATTCGAGGGGAACAATTGCAAGCCCCTATCCCAATCACGAAAGAAGTTCCACGGGTTACCCAGTCTTTTCAGACAGGGATAAAGACACGCTGCTTCCTTCAGTGTAGCGCGCGTGCGGCCCCGGACATCTAAGGGCATCACAGACCTGTTATTGCTCTGTTTCGTGCGGCTAGGAGCCGCTTGTCCCTCTAAGAAGGTTGTAAGGTGCTGGGAACCCCGCACCTCTTTAATAGGCTAGAGTCTCGTTCGTTATCGGAATTAACCAGACAAATCGCTCCACCAACTAAGAACGGCCATGCACCACCATCCACCGAATCAAGAAACAGCTCTCAATCTCTCAATCCTCCCAGTGTCCGGGCCGGGTAAGTTTTCCCGTGTTGAGTCAAATTAAGCCGCAGGCTCCACTCCTGGTGGTGCCCTTCCGTCAATTCCTTTAAGTTTCAGCTTTGCAACCATACTTCCCCCGGAACCCAAACACTTTGGTTTCCCGGAAGCGGCCCGCCGAGTCATTTGAGTAACTCAGGCGGATCGCTGGTTGGCATCGTTTATGGTCAGAACTAGGGCGGTATCTGATCGCCTGCGAACCTCTGACTTTCGTTCTTGATCAAAGAAAACATTCTTGGCAAATGCTTTCGCAGTAGTTCGTCTTGCGACGGTCCAAGAATTGCACCTCTAGCGCCGCAATACGAATGCCCCCGTCTGTCCCTCTTAATCATTACCTCGTATTCCAAAAACCAACAGAACAGAAACGAGGTCTTGTTCTATTATTCCATGCAAGTTTATTCAGGCGACTCGCCTGCGTTGAGCACTCTAATTTTTTCAAAGTAAAAGCACCGGCCTTCTCGAGGCACACAATGAAGTGCACCAAGAAAGGACCGCCATGATGTTCAGTCCGAGCTGTCGCATCGGGTAGATGCACTACTCGTCTGGAACTGAGATCCAACTACGAGCTTCTTAACCGCACCAGCTTTAGTATACGCTATTGGAGCTGGAATTACCGCGGCTGCTGGCACCAGACTTGCCCTCCAATTGATCCTCGTTAAAGGATTTAGAGTGTACTCATTTCAATTACGGGGCCACAAAAGAGTCCCGTATTGTTATTTTTCGTCACTACCTCCCCGTGCCGGGAGTGGGTAATTTGCGCGCCTGCTGCCTTCCTTGGATGTGGTAGCCGTTTCTCAGGCTCCCTCTCCGGAATCGAACCCTGATTCTCCGTTACCCGTAACAACCATGGTAAGCAAGTAACCTACCATCGAAAGTTGATAAGGCAGACACTTGAAAGAAACGTCGCCGGCTCGTGGCCATGCGATCAGAACAAAGTTATCCAGAGTCACCACACAATACGGGCCGAAACCCGATCGATCTTGGTCTAATAAAAGCACCCGTCGCCCAAAGGGCTTCAGGCTCACTGCATGTATTAGCTCTAGAATTGCCACAGTTATCCAAGTAGGAAGAAACGATCTAAGGAACCATAACTGATTTAATGAGCCATTCGCGGTTTCGCCTTATTTCGGCATGTACTTAGACATGCATGGCTTAATCTTTGAGACAAGCATATGATTACTGGCAGGATCAACCAGGTAATCGTTCAACTGCGCGTCCAGCCTTTCAAGCAGGCCGGACGCCGTTTTTGCGATGCCGAGGCCACCTTCAGGCGCCCCAACACGCTTCGTTCTCGCAAAGGCTAGCACTTTGCACAGTCCGAGACGACGGCGTTCGAGCTCGCTACGGCGCCCTCGCCGCAGGGCCGGGTATCGCCACGCGGCAAGAAGCACGCAACGTTCTCGATAGACCGGTTGTGTCGACTCGATCGCGGCTTGCGGTTTCTCTCGAGCCCGCAGCACTGGTGGACCGACCGACACTTGCAACGTAGCCGAGACGGCAAAGCCGCTAGGCGACGGGTCACGCCCGCGCCTTCGGCGCTTTCGTATTTGACTCGTCCGAGGACGATGCGGAACACACTTCGATATCGTGGAAAAAGCGTCGTCCGACAACCAGCCCCTAACGCATCAAGCGGATGAGGCTGCAGACGTCAGCTGTAGGATCCACGGGGGCGATACCGGGGACACGCTTGACGGGCACGAAGCCCGCCGCATATCAAACACCCAGGTCGCTTTGGGGGCGACTGCTCTCTGGGACCCCCATATAATAGCAGCGATAAGTACCCAGACCTCCATGGGGCCGTACTCGTGCCACTTTCGACGAGCGTTTGGCGAAAATCGTGCCGCCTCGTAACGCCGCGAGCAAGATGGAAAGCTTACGCCGGCAGCACAATGCCGAAGTCGTGAAAGCGCAGCGCGTCCACCGAATGCGCGAACGGCAATTTCTCGCCAATGGCCAGTACGGTTTCCTGAACAATCGCCTTTCTGTCGCCCTACGGGGTCCCCGGCCGATCGATTCGAGGCACGCTAGCGCGGCCCCTTCGCCATTTCCGAGCACGAGTGCGAACAGTGCGGGCGGCGTGCTCGACGCCCCGGCTGACGTCGTTTCGCACTCGGTCTCTTCGCGTGGTCGCGGCAACGCCGCGGCCAACGACGACGTCTGCGCGGTTGTTTGCCGGTTCCCGGCGTGCTATAGTGCAGCCCTCTGCAGGGTGACACCGGCTCCGTCGTGGCCGTGCGGCGGCTTGTACGCAAAAGTTGCGTCAAAGGCGTCGCGCTCGCACCGCCCCGGCACACGTGGTTTGGGACTCGGTCTCTTCGAGCGCTCGCAGCGATGTCGAGGCGATCGCTTACGTCTGCACGGTTTCCGGTGTGCTACAATGCAGCTGTCTGCCGCACGACACCTCTTGGTTGCCGAGGCCAGCGCGGCAATTTACTGAAGCGAGCGCATTGCGCCCAGGCGGCAGGGACTTTGTGCTTTCGGGAGTGCTCTTGCTGTAAAATTTGAACGGCTGCAGCTGCGCGAAGCAAGTGTACTTATTTTTTCTCTCTCTCTCTCTGCCTTTGAGGCGACTGTAATTTTACCTTAAATGCAACTGGAGGCGGCAGCAACCTGATGAGAGTAGGTGGACTTCGGTATATGTTGTAATTTAGAAATTGCTTTCAAGCTTTGAGGACATACACCTTCGCGCCATCTGTTTTCCCCGTCTCTTTGGCACTTTATAGTGTGTGCTGCATGCTCTGCATTCCAAAGAAACACGCCTGTGTCTCTCCCTCTCTCACGTTCTTCTTTTTGTAGCTGCTGTTGTAGAAGATGCTATGTTCTTTACTCGCTGTAACATAGAGTGCTGGCACAAGCCAACAACCTTTGCGTATTTTTTTTTTCTCTTCCCAAGACGTTTCTGCCATTATTCACTGGCTCTCGTTCTTAGTTTGCAATGGAGCGTTAGCTCGCGCCATCTACCTTTCTTTCTGTATGGCAAAGTCCGCAGGTTTTCCTAGTTCCGTACACAGATGGCGCCAATGCGTTTTCGCGCCAGTTTCGAACGACCTCGCTGTACTCGTGTTTCTCATTGGAATGTTTCAAAGGGGTTTGCGAAAGGAGGTGGTTCTTGTGCAAGGCTGAGCTTTCCAGCTGCGTTTAAGCTATGCTAGCATGTGTGCGTATGTATATATATAAATATATATATATATATATATATGTAAATACAAAAACACACGCACACACACATGCATATATACATACTCACACGCGGTAATGGTAAGATGATGAGGTAGCACTTTTTTTTTTACAATGCCTGTGTTTCAGATGGCGATCTTTCTCCCCTCTATGTTTCCGGTTGGAAGGAGTGTGCAGCGTTTTCTATATTTATTTTTTCATTCACTTCTATGTTGCTCGTCTTCGTACATGGGGCATGCTACCTAATTGTACCGGTCGATTCGACACGTTGCGATCCGTCCCGGCCTGTGCCGTATCAAAATTTTGAGTGGGCCTTGCGGTAAATAAAAGAAATGAAGGAAATGCGCGTAGTATATTACAATTGCGCACGGGCTTGAAACGAAGCCCTCAAAGAAGGTCACCTTGAGCGGTCGCATTCAGACGGAAGTAAGCATTCCCCTTGCGCGTGTTTTCCGCTCCCCTGTTCCGTTTTCTACGAGGTTGCCTTCTTTGGTCTCGCGTTACAAGCAAGCTTGCACTCGGGTCTCGTTTCTACGGGACAGCGTTTCGTTAACAGCGAAAGACTGAGGCGTTGCGAGTTCATCCGTGAGATAGGGAGCGTTGAGTCTCTAGACAGGCTGAATTTTATATTGCCCACGCTGTTGCTGAGGTTACCAATGTCGGCAGGGCGCCCACAAGGCAGTAGTACAATGAAGTGAAGTGAAGGACATCGCTTCTCGGCCTTTTGGCTAAGATCAAGATCAAGTGAGTATTTCGTATCTGCTCTTTTCGGCACCTGGGACCTCCCCTGGTCCCAAGTGTGCCCACCCGAGCGTGTACAAGTCCTGTTCCTGGAACCTGGACCGGACCCTGGACCTGCCTGGCTCGGTTCTGCACCGCCCCCGGGATCTGGCCGTGACTGGCCCACTTGGATCCAGACCCGGCTTGCTGTTGCACCACCTCCAGGACCGGCCCACCTGGATCTGGCCCTGGCTCGCGGGAACACCATCGCCAGGTCCATCCCGAGTGAGCTGCGCCTGGGCTCCACTGGTCTGGAGCCGATCTTCCTTGGGTTGCTGCTGGGACACCATCAGCGACCCGGCGGACAACTGATGACCCAGGCACCTGCAAGGACCTGTTCGCGGCCCTCTACAAGCACCGGGGACTACTGAGGCACCAGCAGCTCCTGCTGAATCTCGACCCCACCGGTCCACCCACTACCAGAGTGCAGAGGCGTCTTGCGCCATCTGCACACCATCAGTCCACCAGATCGAGCCTCCTGTCTTGGTGGCGACCAGCGCCTCTGCGGCCATGGCCCCCGAGATGGACCCAAGTCGTGAGACCCCGCTGAGGGAGAACTGTTTTATGTTTAACGCGCCTGATGGTGACGTGTCTGTTGATGACCTGATAGACGCAATAGAGCTCACTGCGGGAGACGACAGTGTGTTGGGCCTCCAACACATGGGTGGAACAAGGTACCAAGTCTGCATGCGTACAGCCGCACAGGCGACCAGATTAATGGTAGCTGAAGGTTTCCGTGTTAACCACGTTAAGGTATCAGTGGAAGCAGTAGGACCACCAACTGCGTTTGTGAATGTGTATAGGCTCCCTATGTACATTCCCGACGAGGCCCTACTGTTCGCATTACAACCATATGGTAAGGTGAAAGGTGTGTCACATTCCAGTGTTCTCAGCCATCATAACAAGCTAAGCGGCGTTCTAGTGGCCCGAATGGAAATGTGTAGGCCAGTGCCCAACTTCATGACCATTCAGGGCCATCGAGTGATGTTCGAGTACCGCGGCATGCGTCGGGTTTGTGCGAGGTGTGGAAGCGATGGGCATATGGCAACTGCTTGCACATCACCATACTGCAAGCGTTGCGGCACATTCGGCCATGAAACGGAAACATGTGCAGAAGAATGTAAGCGGTGTGGCGGACAACATGCCACTAAAGCCTGCTTCCGAAAGAAATCCTACGTTGCAGCGGCCTGTGGATCTCCATCCACTAATGTCGTGAGTTCCTTTCAAGAACCCATACGATCCCCCACCCTGCACAAACTGGAGCCTGTCAAATCTACTCTAGAGGTACTAAAACCACGCACCACGCAAACGTCTGCAGCTTCACCCAATTACTGGGATGAGCGTGATGCAAGCGACAACGACAAAACAAACCACCAATCTAGTAGTGGCTCATCTGAAAGCGTTGACGTCGAAGAGCTTGGTTACACGACTTCGACAAACACTGAGGTGACTCCAACCATCCAAACGGATGGAATCACATCCGACGTCTCGACATCAACATCGCAGTCTCTGTCCCCACAGTCTGCTGACCACAAAGGGGAAGCAAAAGAACTACTACAATGCAAGAAAGCGTACTGTTCTGAAAGCAGTGATGACCAGCCCATAACGGCAAGTGGTTCACATGCAATCCCCGAGAAGTCTTCAGCCAATGGGAAATCAGCCAAAAGTGAACAACCTACGTTGAATACCACAACAGAAAATGACCGACCAATAACGGCCAGCGGCACTTATGCGATTCCTGAGATGACTCCAACTAAGGAAAAAACAACTAAACCGACTGTAAATACCACACCAGACCCTAGCGGATTGCATGATGACCGACAAAAACAAAAGAAAGAACGACGACGCTCGAGATCAAACAGAAGAACAAAAGAAGGAAAACACAGCCTGGATAAAGGAAAAACAAGCGATACGGACTCTCACCATCCCAACACATCTCGTCGCATCAAGGCAGACACGAGTAGCGATAGCGACGCAGTCCACAGATTACAATCCAAAAAAGCTAGGACGCTTTCGCCCAAACAGGATGAAGGGTCCTCCTTAAGTGATGACGACATGAGAGAATAACCGCACGGTTGACTATGGCATAACTCAATGCTATAGCAACCTATGTCCATTCCCTTCCTCCTTGCAAATTGGCTGAATCATTACCAAAATAAAACAGAGAAATGGCTACACTTCAATGCATGTCATTTAATGTCAGAGGCATCCGAAACATTCATAAACAAAAACAATTATTAAGATTCGCTCAGGAACAGGAAATCGACATCCTATTCCTTCAAGAAACAAATTTCCGAACCCCACAGGACGTAAAGGCATTCAAAGAACTACATGGCATAGATGGGTTTTTCTCACTCACGAACAGCAAAGCTTGCGGTACTGGTATTATCTTCATTTCGAATAGATACCGCAACCGTGCATTTTGCACGTGTGATACCAAAGGGCGCATTGTATACGTTGATCTATATTTAGGGGGTAGGAAGACTCGAATAATTAACATATATGCGCCAGTGACAAGAACCTTAACCACTGAATTTTTCCTCAATCTGTGGGATTACATGCCTAGTCATTCGCAATGTATATTAGTTGGTGATTTTAATTGTGTCCTCGATAGCAATAGAGATATACGAGGCCCTGGACGTGGGCGCTCAACTTATCACGCAAAAGAGCTTAAAAATTTGCTTCAGCACCATAACATGTCAGATGCATGGATTTGGTCCCACGGAGATTTGTTTACAAGTACAAGATCCTGTGGTCATACAGAAAGCAGATTAGATAGGGTCTATATATCACCGTATCTATTAAATGACCTCATGGAGATTAAAACGATATCAGGACCAACTGGACATAAAGCCTTTAGCGACCACAATCCGGTCATATTCAAACTCAGTGGAATGGAAGGGCAACCCTATAACTCAGGACTGTGGCGTATGGACCCAGCTCTGCTACACGACCAAGAAGAAATAGAATGGATAAGACTGCGACTGCAAACAAGCTTGGAAAAGAACAACCACGGAAATTGGGATGACCTAAAAGAGGAATGGAAACAAATACTTATTGAAGCTGGTCAAAATAGGAAAAAAAGACACACCAAAGATCTTAATGACATTCTAAGAAGGATAAGAATCATCGAGAGAGGAGGGTAATTGACGTGCTGTATGCAAGAATATGTGGATTGCCTACGACACAAATACAAAGAACGGCTTAATAAAACCAAAGCCATCGAGAGTATGCAAGTTGACAATCAAAGCATTGAATCAAATAATTTGGGAGACAGAACACGGTATCCAATCCGTAATAGAAACCCAACAAGGATAGATAAAATAAGATTAAACAACGGCACTATCACAACAGACGAAGAATTCATTACTGAGGAATTTCTAGAGCATTTCAAGAAAATTTTGCAGGAAGAACATCCAAACTAGCAAGACAACATCACCGGCCTATTAGGAAATCTTCCCCAAATAAGTGAAGAAAGCAAGGAGCAACTATGCGCACCAACAACAAAACAAGAAGTATTAAATATAATTAAGAAAATGACACATAAATCGGCACCTGGTCCTGACGGAATTTTGACCGGATTCTACTTCACCTTCTTTGATGTGATTGGTTCCAAACTTGTGCAAACCCTAAACAACCTAATTCTAAACAAGGAAAAACCGCCGTCGTTCGCTAAGGGCCGTATCATACTGTTAGCCAAACCTAACAGCGATCCATTAGATGTTAATGGATGGAGACCGATAACGCTACTCAATACTGATTATAAAGTGGGAACAACGTTATTAGCGCACAGACTCAGCAGTATACTACCCGAGGTTATATCCGATTTTCAAGCTGCAGCAGTTCCCGGCAGATCAATTTATGCCTCACTAATAACCACCAGAGACACCTTTGCATACGCTAAACAAAAAGAATGTAAAGGCATCTTCATTTCCTTAGATCAAGAAAAAGCATACGACCGAGTGAAGCATCATTACATATACAATACTATGGAAAAATTTGGAATTCCAGCAACGTTTGTGCACATCATTAAAACACTATATCATGGAATGACAAGTGAAATTCAAATTAATAATTTTGTAACAGAGACATTCGCAGTGACTAGAGGGGTTCGGCAAGGATGCAGCCTGTCACCAGGACTCTTCGTCCTGTCCTTAGATCCCTTGCTAAGAGCCGTTGAGCACAATAACATAATTAGGGGTTTTCCCCTACCAGGAAAACAAGAAATTAAAATAACAGCCTTTGCAGACGATATTTCATTATTCATGAAAATTGAAGATAGCTATCATGCCTTTCTACGGACTTTTGAAGAGTACGCATCTGCATCAGGGGCTAAAATAAATCACAAAAAAAACAAAGCAATTTGTTTTTGCCCACCCGGAAGTATTGCGCTGCAGGATGTACACATTGTGGAAGTAGTTAAAGTTCTCGGCATTTGGTTCGAAGCCGGGGATATCACAGCCAAATCATGGGATGAACCACTAAGAAAAGCAGCACACTTCGTAGACCAAGAACTAAACCGGCCGGCGAGTCTTCGGGAAAAAGCAGCAGCAATCAAATCGAAACTGTGTGCCCCAGCATTTTATGTGGCGAGAGTGACGACCATGCCCAGACTGGTAGCTAGCAAACTAACAACACTCATAGGCCGTTACCTGTGGAGCGACAAACCTGCTCCAGTCACTCAGAACATCATTAGATTGCCAGCTTCAAGAGGAGGCTTGGGAATACCCAACGTTGCTCTTATAGCGAAAACTCTGGCTGTGAAAACTGTCGTGACATTGGCTAATGCCCCACAGTACAGGGGTATGCCAGTTTTACGGTACTGGCTAAGTACACTCGACCATCATATTACGGACAAGAAATGGTACGGCCCAAAATCGGAAATACCAGCAAAATTCTACAAAACAGTCATCACTACAAAAAAGCAATAGAGGAAATCTTTCCGGAGACTGCCATTGAAGAAATCAAACCCATAGACGCAAGCACTGCAATGGCCATTAGTGAACTGAAATCCGACGACCTTGACAAAACCAATACCCAAAAATGGAAGTTTTGGAACGCTACCAATCTCCCACATGATATGCATGACTTCGAATGGAAAAGAAGATGGGGTGTCTTACCTACAAAAGCACGCCTGGCCAAATTTGGCATCACACAGACGGACCGATGTCCAAATTGTTCTGCGCTGGAAACTCAACAACACGTATTCAAGGGATGCCCTCCTGCCAAAATAATCTGGAGATTGGCTTCTATCCATTTCAAAACAAAATTAGGTAAGCCATATAGGAACAAAAACAACTTTGAAAAATTGTTGACAATAGTAATTATGTTTTGTTTATGGAAAAGACGGGGGAAAGCGGAAATAACACGAAAACCACAGAAAGCCGCATATCCTGTATTGAAGAAAATAAGAACTAATGTGCGATTTCTTAAACCACGAACTTGAAAGTAATGGCATGCAAGAATTTCTAAAAAAATGGCACACAAGATTCTGGTTAGTAAGGAAAGACAAGGTGACAATTCCTATTGTCGGTTACTGATCTTTGAGCCTTTAATGGCTCGACTAACTCAATGGCTCAAACCTAGCAATTGTATAATTCTACTACATAGGATTTCACAAGTTTGTTTGTAATACATTGTATAGTCCACGTTGACATTGTACTCATTGTACCCACTCCATTGTATGTATTCATAGGAATCTCCTTGTATGTATATTTAGATATCTTTCTGTGAATCATCCTTGTATCGTAGCAACTCTATATGTATTTGTTTGTATAGAACAATCTGATCTGTACTGAAGCATACACGTATTGTGACATCAAAACGGATATTGTATACAAGCAAATAAAACTTCTCTTTGTGTAGTATCTGTTCTTATGAGCTTAATATCTGATACGGGTTCTATATGGGCCCACGATATTAAACCTATTTTTGGAAGTTGGCGGAGTGCCTGAAGCCTGCTTCACCTCCGCCGCAGGTCGGCCCGGCATTGCACTACCTCCGGGATCGGTCCCCGCACACTTAGGTGACACTTCATTCAATCAAAATGAAGAGCACAAGCTCGAAGCGAGCACTGACTTGACACGCACCATTCCTATACTATACGCAACGATGCCGGTTCGCGGACCACGAGAGTAATTAAACTGTCGCTCCATCTGTGTGTAGCGTCGCACTTGCTGCGTCGCAAATGGGACAGCCGCTCCAGCAAATTTCTAGTTATGGGCTTCGAGAAAAATAAATGAAAGCAAAAGAAAGAACCAGAATTCCTATTTATCCGATGTCTCTGAACGATTGTCTCCTGTAAAGAGCCACTTGGGGGGATGGGGGTAGGATTAGCCGTGGGGTTTGCGATCAATATGAATCCCACTCAAAGCCAACACTGCATTTTGGAGTTCACTATCGCTTGGATCCGTAAACCACCGCGCCCACGCAGGCTCGGATTAACTAGCGTTTGTTCTCACACACCCCAATCTGCTCTATTCCGATCCCCCCGTGACGCTACAGAGCCCGTTCCGTCGCCCTCAGTTACCCTTCGGTAATCCTTAAAGCTTTTTGTTGGGCCACTCGTGGCATCTTTCTCGTTTAATCAAGTTAAATTTTTTTCGGTTTTGGGGGAAAACTCAATGAGCTAGGCGCGATTGTGTCCCCGGCGCCGCTCTCAACAAGATGGCGGCGACCAGGCTTCTTGCCTGCAGGTTCGGCCTAACGCAAACACGCCTGCAGGGCAGTGAAGCCGCGTTGAAGGGGCAAAGAGTAGTGCAGTGAAGCGCTTGCTCGGGCGAAAAACGCAAATATTAGCCGAACATACAACCAAATCGCCCAATAGGAATTTCCATTATTGGAAATTCCAGTTCAGCTTGCGCATTGCGTTCGCCTAAGGTAAAGAACACAAATGCGAGTGCCACAGCAGTCAAGTCAAAGCTTAGGATTGCGTACCATTTTTTTTTCTTGCCTTTTACTCCTGGCCTGCGTGGCCCTAGCGCGCATGCACACGAAAGTAATGAAATAGTGAAAACACGAAATAATGCGGTGCGGCATTATCATATCTATTTTGTGCGCTTTGTTCTTTGTGGACTACAGCGGTGTGCGTCATGAGAAAGTTTCGGTGCCCTTCTACTGTGACCAGTGAAGCTATATTTAAAACCACATTGATTTGTACGGTTATTGCTACAAACTGCGTGTGGGTGTTTTTCTTTTTCGCTGCCAACGATGGGTTATCGCAACCGCAATCGGTTCTGCTGCTACGCTAGACGCGTGCTTGCCAATGGTTGGCTCTATACGCGACCCGCGACGAGTGGTCGGCACATTCAAGCAGTCAATTGCAAACCGTTCCAAGAAGGATGTACTCCACTTGCCACCTAGTTCGACGATTGTACTTTCTGACCCTCGAGGAAGCGCCGCCATCCCACGTTTTTTTATAATACGATAAGATTCAGAGCGACCGCGACCACTTGTCTTTGTCAATATCTCGGAAACCCTTTCTTTCTTTTTTTTTTTAATCCAGATACTCAGACGCGCCCGTGTTCACGCGCACTTGCTCTCTCCGATAAGCAGGGAAGCTCGGTTGGGGTGGTGTCGGGCCTTGCGCATGCGCTGCTGAGCTCGTCGCTGCGCCGGCCGGTCGACGCCGGCGCGGTACTGGTAATGAACTTCGACGTGCATGCTGAAACGTCACTTTGTATTGCCACTGTAGACTAGCAATGCAATGTGTTTGCGAGCGATTGGATAAATGAGAAAGCGTGCACTGTCTACAGTTCATGCCCCTCTAGAGTAGTGGAAATGTTGCTCCAAGTGTTAGGTTGTAATTTGCGCCTACGAACATGAACTAAACAAAGAAAATGGTGTGCAGCCGCCTTCGCTTCATGAAATTCCCGTACGAAGAAATTTCCGTGCGCAAATGAGAGAGCAAAAGACAGAAACCATGTAAAGAAGAATGGCTGCCTTTTACGTGATCTCGCGCATGAAACCAGACGATAGATTTATTTTAGCCGTTCATTTTGATTTGCCGAATGTAAACCGGAACACTTTCTCCACGCGGTCTTCAGATTTGAATGGCAATCAATCACATCCTTTCTTTTTTTT
>NC_092823.1:14066930-14144430 GCF_023375885.2 Dermacentor andersoni | reverse complement strand
ACGACCGGCGCCTCCGGGACAGGCCGACCGTATTTACCTACCGCTAAGCGCGCGCGTCGCCCACCGCCACGTTCAGTCACACGTCGCGCCTTTTGCGCCTCTAATCGCATCGAGCGGAACGCGCCTATTAGGGCGTCGAGCACCCAACAGATCGGGAAGATCTCCGTGATCGCGCTCTCGCAGTCGCGCTCAGTACGGCACATCGCCAGCAGCGGCGCAGCAGGAATCAATCCGTGACCAGGGAGGGCGTTGGAGGTGTTTCCCATGTGCAAGGGGCACGGGCGAGCAATCCCCTGGGCGCTAGCGCGCGCAGCGCACCCCCACCGCCAGCCGCTTCGCGGCGGAGCCAATCGGAGTCGCAATGAAACCAGGGGGCGTTCCCCACTGCCCGAACGGCTTCGACAAGCGAATGCGCGGCCGTCAACATCTGTGGCGCGTCCCGACATCAGCCGCGCAGCGGCGGAGCCAATCGGCCGCACCACGACAGCCAAGGAGGCGTTCCCCAGTGCACCAGCGGCTCAGACGAGCGAATGCGTGCTCGCCGAGGCGTGTGGGGCACTCAGACAGCACTCGCATACCGGTGTAACGAATCAAGAGCACGATAAGACGCTCAAAGACGTACTGAAAACCCAGGCTGTGCGGACAAATTAACATAAACATATGAACGCGTCTGGCGGCCCGTAACCCAGCCCGCAGCTCGGCGGGGCCAATCAGCGAAGCTAGGAAACGCCGGGAAGCGTTTCATACGTTTCATGCGGCCCGAGCGGCTGAAACAAATCAACATGTGCCCGTTAACACGCATGACGTGCCAGCATTCTGCCTGTGACTCGGCGGGCCATTCAACGGGGCTCCGAGACGCCGGGAGGCGCTCCGCACGGCTCGAACGGTTTGGACGAGTGACTTTAAGCTTCTTGCAACGCGTGGGTGCCACGATGATGTTGGTAACACGGCGGGCCCATTCAGCAGGGCCGCGAGACGTCGGGAGGAGTGGTGCCCGGCTCGAGCAGCCAGAATGCGCGAGGAGCTCAGCGCTCCGACGCGGAAGCGTCTCACAAAGAGAGATGGTCTCCTGTCATCATCGCGCGACGTCCGACGAGCCGGGATGTGACGCCGATCGAGCGGGCGCCCCCACGACGCACGCCGGAGCCCCGACACGCCCAAATCCCCACAACCCCCTCCTCTCGGCGCGCCGACTACCGCGGCTCGCCGTATTCGGTGCGCGCTCTGAGGCGCGCCACCTTTTCCATTAGCACGGGGCATTCGGGAAATCCGGTCGGGTGGGGCGCGCCGCCGAGGCCCGCCCTGTCACACTCCGAGCAGCGCACCTCGGCGTCTCCGAATTTCACCTTGCAAGTGACGGCTAGGTGGTTGCAGCCGCACTTCATGCAGCGTGCCTTAGTTGGGTCTGCCTTGTGAGGGCACGTCGTGCGCCCGTGCCCATATGTCGCGCAAAACGTACACGTGGGCACGTGCAGGTCTTCGCGAGCGCGCACCGACGTCCACCCCACCGTCAGGCGCGGTCGCGCCATGACTTTCCTGAACCCATCCGGGTCGAGTTCTGCCACGTAAGACCGCGTGCCTGCCCTCTCCCCGAACGTGACGTGGACCTTGCATTTATTGAGGTCGAGATCGAGACCCTCGTTGCGTTCGTTGATCGCGCGCAAAAAGTCGTCGGGGCCGATGTCGGGATCAACTCCCGTGAATTTAACGCACGGGTTACGTTGTTCTGCGACGCGCATTATGATGGACGCGCGCGTGACCGGATTGGCGGCTATTGCCTGCTCTAGGTTAACTATAGACTGGTCGTTGTTCGTAAATACGGTCAGCCCGTACCTGGTGTGGTGAAGTGTCGCGTCCCTGATGTTCTTGGCGTGCGGGTCTATGTTGGTTTTCAGCAGGCGGAGCATATCCCGCGCTGGCGTCGCGGTCGTCGAGACTGGCGTCAGAAAAGCGACGTGCTTGTGCAGCGCGCCGGGTCTCCCTGCCCCGGCGTCCGCCGCCGCAGCACCACCGGGTCCGTTGCCGGCCGCGCCGATAGAGGGCGCCAGGCCCGCCCTCAAGGCGGCCGCGTAATCCATGCGGCCGGCGGGTGCCCCCGCCGAGGATGCGGGCCGCACCCCGGCGGGGCTCGGCTGGCCGGCGAAATCGGGCTCTTGCTTTTCGCTTCAAAAACGAGGTATTTCGCATTTGGCACCTACAAATTTTAGCTGGGGTTGTTTTTAAACGTGCAGGGACCTCATTCGTCGCGAAAACCGGGCGGGGAAGGGTCTTATTTTCGATTTTCGGGAGCTTTCTTGTTCGGCCAGCCATCGGGCACAAGATGGCCATGGCTCATACCCTTTGAGCCTGAGCCCGGCCATGCCCAATACTGCCAGAAACCATACGGTCTCGCCGTCGCCGCCTGCGACGGCCAGTGCGGGTGCGTCGCCGAAATCGGATTTTTCCGATGCTGGCGACATCCTCGCGGCGCTCGCGTTACAGGAAGAGACCGCGGACGGGACCGCGCCGGCTGCGGCGGGCGAAGAAGACGACCAGTTGTCCTCGGTCTCCCAGGCGACCGCGGTGGCGTCTCCCGCGCTCGCGGGAGAGCGCGGCGAGCGGGGACAGGCCCGCCTGCGCGAGATCGAGCAGGAAATCCACCAGTACTGCTCGAACGCGGCGAACAAGGTGCCCGTCGCGGCGCGCAGCTTCATCGCGACCCGGCTCTACGAGATCGTCCACCTCTTCTCGGACCTGCGGTCGGACGCGTCGATGGAGCGGGGCGCGGCCGTCGCCCTGCGCGGCGAGTTGGTCGAGGCGCGCCGGGAGGTCGCGGCGCTGCAGCGACGGGCCATCGTCGCCGAGGGGCGCCTCGAGGGCTCTACAGTCCTGGCGCCCGGTCCCGGGAGTGCGGGACGCGATCCCGGCGCGTCCTCGGCGGCTACCGGCTCGGGCCCTGGAGTTCCGGTCGCGGCGGCGGCCGCCGTGAGCTACGCCGCGGCGCTGAGGGCGTCGCCCGCGGCGGCGGCGGCGGGCGTGCGGACGGCGCCCACGTTCGAGCACGTGGCCTTCCTGACGCCCACGGCGCCGACGACGACACCGGCGAGAGACGCCCTGCGCCTGCTGAAAACGAACATCGACCCGGCCGCCAAGAACATCAGGGAGGTCACGCTGCGGCACACACGGTACGGCCTGACGGTTTTTTCGCACGCGCGCGAATCGATAGACAATCTGAAGGCGGCGATCGCGGAGAATTCAGTCACGCGCTCCTCGCTGTTAGTTCGCGTAGGCGAGAAGCGGAACCCCCATGTGAAATTTAGCGGGGTCGACCCGGACGTCGCGCCCGACGAATTTATGCGAGTGCTCAATGAGAGGAACCCGGGCCTCGACCTGGACGTCGGCGCGTGCAAGGTGCGCGTGACGTACAGGGAGAGGTCGGGTACGTGCGCGTACGTCGCGGAGGTCGACCCGCCCGCGTTCGCGCGCATAATGAAGCGGCCCCGATTGTCGGTAGGGTGGACGGCGGTGCGAGCGGTGGAGGACTTGCACGTTCCCACGTGCACGTTCTGCGCCTACTACGGTCACGGTAGGACGACGTGCCCGCACAAGGCAGACGCATCGAAGGCGGTCTGCATGAAGTGTTGCGGCAATCACCTGGCCGTGACCTGTCGCGTGCAGATGGGGCAGCCGGAGGTCTGCTGCAACGAGTGCAGGAAGGCCGGCCGCGAGGCGTCCCATCCCGCGGGATATCCCGAGTGCCCCATCCGCATGGAGCGGGTGGCTCGCCTCAGGGCCCGCACCAACTACGGCCCCCCGCGATAGAGCGGCGCGGGCGGCCGCGTGAGGGGGGGAGCCGTGGCCCTGGGGGAGCGGATGGGGCCGACGGCGCGATTCGGATTTGTCAACTGACGCTCGACCACGTCCGCCGAGCGACGGCTCTGCTGACCGAGCACATGGCGCGTGAGGGGTGCGTGTTGGCGGCTATTATGGATCCGTACACGCAGCGGGGTCAGCTCCCGAAGCTTCCACCGCACCACCAGGCGTACGCGGCGGCCGACGGCCCGCTGTGTGCGATCGTCACGCGCCGGCCGCCTTTCGACGTGTTCCCGACACACGTGTCGAGACTGGTGGTCGCGGTGGAATGCTCGTCGCGCGAGTTCGCGATTACGGTCGTGGCCGCGTACGCGCCGCCCCACAGGACGATGGACGACGTTTTTGAACACCTAGCTCACGCCATTGACAGATGTCGCACGCCCGACATTCTGGTCATGGGCGACTTCAACGCGCACAGCGTCCTGTGGGGCCCTCGCGAGGGAGACGACAGGGGCACTCGGCTGATAGAGTTCGCGGCGGCCGCGGGACTGGTGGTCCTTAACGACGCGTCATCGCCCCCGACGTACGTCACCAAATACGTCGATAGCTGGATCGACGTAACCATCGCGTCGCCGACGCTCGTGCGGCGCGGCTGCACGTGGCGCGTTTCCGAGGAGGAGACGCTCTCGGAACACCGACGCTTGGACATCGCCGTCCACACTGGCGCGTGCGCGACTGGCCGGCGCCTCACCAACTACGACAGGCGTAAGTGGTTGGAGGCAGTCCGCTACTCGCGGTGGTTCGCGAGCGCGGGAGGCGCAGACATCGCCTCGCCGGCCGCCCTGGACGCGGTCCTGGCGAAGTTTTACACCGTCATCGATCGCGAGCGCGTCAAGCAACTTCGGCCGCCCCGCGAGCAGAGGGGAGCGGGAGGTAAGTCTTGGTGGACGCCCGAGCTGGACGGCCGACGCAGGGCGGTCAACGCGATGCGGCGCCGTTTTCAGCGGTGTCGTTGCGACCAGCTGCGGGCCCTTTCTCGCAGCCAGTACAGCCGGGCGCTGGCGGAATACCGCCAAGAGGTGGCGCGCGTTAAGGAGGAGGCAGACAAGGAGGTCTGCAACCGGTGCTGCCGGCGGTCGCTCTTTCAGGCCCCCTTCCGGTTGGCTTTCGGGGCCGCCCGGTCGCATGTCATGCTGCCTCCGCTGACGAGGCAGGATGGCGGCCGGACGGTGAGCGTCCTCGAGTCGGCGTCGCTGTTGCTTGACCATCTTTTCGCGCGCGACCGGCCCGAGACGGACGCGCCCGCGCACGCCGAGATCCGCGCGGCGGTTGGTCGGCCGTACGCCACGGCGGAGAGTGAGAGGCCGTTTTCGACGCGGCGGTCGGCATCGCATTCGTCCAATTAAATCTTGATCACGCTAGACTGGCCTCGCAACACCTGGGTGACCGCATGTCGGAGGCGGGCGTCTCGCTGGCAGCCGTGTCCGACCCTTACAGGCCCGGAGGCAAGCTACCACGTATGCCGCCGGAATTCGACGTGTACGCCATCGAGCGGGATCCGGCGGCAATGGTGGTTACACGAGGGCCGCCATGCGACGTTTCCCCCCTGCTCCTCTCCAAGCTGGTCGTCGCTGTGTACTGCGAGGCGCGCGATTTTCAATTCGTGTTCGTCTCGGCGTACGCGCCGCCCCACCGACCGATGGACGAAACTTTTCGCTGTATCGAGGAGGCTATCGCGAAGGCCTGCACGCCCAACATCGTCGTCGCGGGAGACTTCAATGCGAAGCACCCGGCGTGGGGTCCCTGCGCGGGAGACGAACGTGGCGCCCGCCTCATAGAGTTTGCCGGGGCAAACCGCCTCGTCGTCCTCAACGATCCCCAGTCACCACCAACATACGAGACGCGTTACGCGGCCAGCTGGATTGATGTCACGCTGGCGGCGCCGGCCCTCGTCGCGGCTGGGTTTGATTGGAAAGTTCGGGAGGACATCACGTTCTCTGAACATAAGAACGTTGAGGTTCGCATCGGCGCTGTTCGCGACGACCGCCCTCGCCGCCTCACACGCTATGCGCGGGAGGAATTGCTGACCGCCCTCGCAAGCGAGCCGTGGTTCGCGCGGGTCTCGGGGGCGGCCATACCATCACCAGGTGCCCTCGACCAAATACTGGCAGCATTCCAACAGCTCTTCGACCGGTATTACCGGGCAAATCTCCGCCCTGTCAAGGGCCCGGGGAGGCCTTGGTGAACCCCGGCGCTGGCGAGGGAAAGACGCGCCGTGAACGCGTTGCGGCGCAGATATCAGCGCTGCGGGGCGGAAGAATTACGGGCGCAACTCCGCATAGCATACAGCAAGGCCCTCGCAGTTTTTCGCAGTCATGTTCGTGCGGCCAAGACTTCGCACCTCCGGGGATGGTATACTAGTTGTACGCGGCGTTCCATTTTTTCCGCCGCGTATCGGGAAGCGTTCGGCAGGGTGCGCCCGCGACAGTGTTTACCGCCGCTCGAGCTGCCCGACGGAACACGTACGACTACACACTTAGAGTCGGCGGCCCTCCTACTGAAGACGCACGTGGCGGTCGACGATCCCTCGTCTGACGAGCCCGGCCACGCAGAAATCAGGAGACTGGCTGCGTCGCCCTATTCCACGCGGGCAAGCGACGCGCCTTTTACGGCAGCCGAACTGCAAAGCGTCCTTCGCAAAACGATGGACGCATCAGCACCCGGGCCGGATAAGATTACGCCCTACATAATCAAGGGGCTCGCGCGGTCGCACAGCGCTTTCCTGCTCGGGCTTTTCAACGCGGCGCTCGCGTTGGGATACTTCCCCCGTTGCTGGCGAACGGGGAGAATCATCTTCCTCCCGAAACCGCAGCGCCCGCCCGATTTGCCCGCCTCGTACAGGCCGATCTGTGTCACGTCGGCACTCGGCAAGGTGCTTAAGCGCCTCTTGAACGGCCGATTATATTATTTTTTGAAGTGCGGCGGACACCTGCACGAACACCAATACGGGTTTACCCCCGGCAGGAGCGCTGTCATGGCTTTACACGCACTAAAGACCCGCCTGCTTGCACTCAAGGAGGCCAAGACACCGGCCATCCTAATGTCGTTGGATTTTCGAGGCGCTTTCGACAGCGTGTGGCACCCCCTCGTCCTTAAATTTTTTAGGGACCGGGGGCTACCGACGAACGTATACCACCTTCTTCGCACTTTCCTCGAGGACCGGCGTGTGGAGTTCTCCTCCCACGCGGGCGCGGTCGAGGCCAGGCCATCGCTGGGCAGCCCTCAGGGTTCGCCCCTGTCTCCACTTTTGTGGAACGTCATCGTACATGGGCTCCTCGAGCTTCCCATGCCCGCCGGGGTGACCGCCCAGGCGTACGCCGACGACACGATCCTCGTCATTTCGGCAAAGACGCGTGACGGGCTCGGCGCGGCGGGCTCGGCGCGGCGGGCTCGGAAGCTCTTCGGCGAGTGGTGGCATGGGCCGCGAGCGTCAAGGTCTCCCTCAACACGGATAAGACTCAATGTGTCTTGTTTTCTCATGGGCATGGAGGGATGGAACGCATCCATCCCACCGTCCGCCTGGGCACCTCGGGCAGAGGCTTGAAATTCGTGGAGGCCCTCAAGGTTTTAGGCGTGACTTTTGATAGGCGCCTCCACTTTTTCCAACATGCCGACGGCCTCAAGGAGAAGGCCGAACATCTGGCCTGCCGGGCGCTGACGTTCTTGCAAATGCAGGGTACCCTGCAGCCGGCGGCATTAACACGCCTTTACCATCAGGTGATGCTGCCGGCGCTCACGTACGCGTCGGCAGTGTGGTGGTCTGCCAAGCCGGACTGCAGACTCAGCGCCCGCGTAACCACCATGCAGCGCACGATCCTGCTGGCGTTGTCGGGCGCATATCGGACGACGCGCACGGCTTCCCTTCAGGTCTTAATGAAGGTGCCGCCACTGTCGCTCGAGCTAGATAGGACCGCGGCGGAATTTAGGCTCTTCGCGCTGCGCGAGGCCGTCGAGTTCGGTGACCTCGCGTTCTCCCCGCGCGATATCCTCTACCCCGCCGACCCTTGGAGAGTACACCCGGCCTCGATGCGCGCATTTTCGTTCGCGCAACTGTCGGCGCCGGAGGCGCGCAGTAGATCGCGTGCCGCGGGCCTGCATGTGTTCACCGACGGCTCCTACACGCCGCACTCATCGGGCGCCGCCTTCGTCGTCCTCGGCCCGCGGGAGCGGATCGGGGTGGTGGGCCGATTTCGTGTGAGCGCCGCCACGAGCGCCTATTGCGCTGAGATAATCGCATTCACGGAGGCCTTGAATCACCTGTGCGGCCACCGGCAGACGGCAGCGGTATCTTTATATACCGACTGCCTATCCCTGCTTCAAGCGGTCGCGACGCCCGGCTCGGCCGACCCCCGCATTGTCCGTATTCAAACGGCGCTCGGGGAGATTGCCGGCTTGTCCGAGGTGCATCTCTATCACGTGCCCGGGCACTGTGGGGTTTTCGGAAACGAACTCGCCGACTTCCTAGCGTCGCGGGCCGCGAGGAACGGGCTGGATCGCAGAGCGCCCATACCTTTAAGATCCATCCGCAATGCGTTCAGGGCCGTACAACGAGGGCGGTGGGCACGGTTATGGCGCGAACACCACGCAGACACGGCGCTATTTCGCTGGGTGCCGCGCCTAGAGGAGATGCCGTCCTTTTTTCCTCCCCCGCGAGCTTTGGTTACCCTGCTTACGGGGCACGGCCGCTTCCCCTTTTATTTCCATCGGTTCGGCCTCGCCCACGACTCTATGTGCCCATGTGGCACAGAGTGTTTGTCTTTCGAACATTACTTGGGGGAATGTAGGCTCACCAGGCCGTTGGCCGCCTCTCTTGAGCCGCAGAGCTCTTTGACACGACTGGACCTGCCTGTGCTTCTGCGCTCCAGTCGTAATAGAGCGATTTTGGTCCAAATCGTACGGGTTATTAGCGAACATCTGCCCGACTACGTCCGATGACGACTTCACACAGACGCGCTCATTTATAATCGCGGTTGACCGCATACCGTTTGCGCGCCGGCCATGGCCGGGTGGACTCGAGCGGTGCGTCCGGCGCCTCGCTGACGACCTCTGTAGGGGCGCGAGCAGGGCCAGCCGGGCGCAAATGGTCCGCGGGGCCATCGAGATCTATGAGGAGGCCAGAAACGTCACGCAACCCCCGCGGCAAGCCCTGTCACCGGCTCATACCCGCCGTACCCACCTCACGGCTGGGGGTTCGATTCCCGGTTGCAGAATTGTCCCGTACACATTTTTTTTTTTTATTCTTTTCAATTTTTTCTTACATACAAGTACACACACAAACACACGCCGGATTGCGGAGGTCGCTGTCGTCTTGTCGACCGGAGACAACCGACTGGCTGTGGGACCTTTCGGTCGTTGTCTGAAAGAACCGTGACGCCGTGCCACTCTGTCTTTCACCCTTGGCCAATACCGCAATCTCCTGAGGACGGACGCGCCCTAACATCGCTCGTTCGAGCACCCGCCGGAATCCGCCGGTACAAGACAACTTGCCTTATTAATGCGGCAATTCTTACCCTCAGTCCTCTCTACGAACGAGGAGCGCCCTCCTCGGCCAAACCATCATTCCGGAGGGATGCCGCAACGGACACTAACAACCGGGTGTCGAGACAAGGATATCAGAACTTCGACCCTCGCCTGACGAGCCGTGCGCTGCGCGGCGGCATCACCTTTTACTCGGCTGACACATGGACGGACGCACCGGTTTCGCACCACCTCCGGGATCGGCCCCGCTATTCCACCTCGGAGGGCGTCCGTTGGCCCAATTGACGGCCGTCTTCCGTGGAATCCTGTGAGGGCCTCTCTACCATTGGCGACCGTGCCGTGTACACCGTGGCGAAAACGACGAGGACCAGTCACGGCACAGCAACCCAGTGACAATGACAGTGCCAGCTGTGCGTTTGTGTGTATGCTGTGCTTTAGTGTACAGTTTTTTTTTTTAGCTATTTTCCTTTTCTTTTCACTTTTAATTTTATTTCTTGTTTCGCACCATGACTTTATTCTTTTGGTTCACGATGGACAGTTGATCCATTTCCTGCCTCGCCTCTCCTCTCCTCTTACTTTCTCCTTATTCTTGTTTTGCTTTTCTTTTTTTTTTTCCCCTTTTGATTTTCTGTCGCTTGTTTATTTATTTATTCATTTCTTAGTTCGTTTTTATTTTTTATTTTTTTTTTCTATCATCATCTTCATGGCCGCGGCCATGCCATCCCGTCTCCGCCTCATTTCTTCATTAAAAGATAGCCCTGTGCGAGGGTTTCTGCCCTCGATGAGACACCTTGGGACACATGCGCGTTACCTATGCCCACACTTTTATTTTTCCAATTGGCTTTTCTTCATCAAAACATGCGCTTTGGGTATTACTTAAAAACCCCTTTTCATTTATTTTAAATTGGCTTTAAACCTGGTATGCTTTTCTGCAGGTACAGGTTTTCCCCACCCTTTATTTTGTTGTTGCTTTCAGGAATGCCGGGGAAGTAGTCGGCCGGGGCGAAATTCAGGCGGTGCTCAGTAGAATGCCGCGCGGCTCCGCTCCTGGTCCGGACGGCCTCGCGACCGAGGCAGTCAG
This sequence comes from Dermacentor andersoni, assembly GCF_023375885.2. Lineage (NCBI taxonomy): Eukaryota > Metazoa > Arthropoda > Arachnida > Ixodida > Ixodidae > Dermacentor > Dermacentor andersoni. The sequence continues at coordinate 14,134,019 of NC_092823.1, read as the reverse complement.
CGAATTATTTGCCGCGCATCCGAGATTTGCGTGTATGCTGATAAACGCGGCATTGCGGTTGGGGTACTTCCCCAGGACTTGGAGGAGGGGCAGATTGGTCTTTATCCAAAAGCCCGGCAAGCCGGTGGATTCGCCGAGCTCGTACCGGCCAATCTGCATGACCTCCATCCTGGGGAAGGTGCTCGAGAGGCTGTTACAGGGCCGGCTGTATTATTTCGCCTCATCGCGCGGTCACACGCATCCCCACCAGTACGGCTTCACCCACGGCAGGTGCGCGGTGATGGCGCTGCACGCGCTGTGCGATTACATCAAGCGCCACAAAGCCGAATGCACGCCCGTGGTGCTCATATCGCTGGACTTCCGGGGCGCGTTCGACAGTGTGTGGCACCCCCTCGTCATTAAGTATTTTAGGGACCGCGGCTGCCCGGCCAACCTAGTCGGCCTGCTCGGTTCATTTCTCGAGGGCCGCACCGTCGAGTACGCGTCGCACGCCGGTTCGGTCTCGGCGGAGACGTCGATTGGCAGTCCGCAGGGGTCGCCCATCTCCCCGCTCCTGTGGAACGTGGTTGTGGACGGGCTGCTTCGGTTGCCGATGCCGGCCGGGGTGCGAGTGCAGGCGTACGCCGACGACACGATCGTACTCGTGCCGGGTAAGAACAGGGCGCGCGTGATGGAGGCCGCGGCGGAGGCGATGCGTCGCATCGAGGAGTGGACGGCGGAATGTAAGCTCGCGCTCAACAACAATAAAACCTTCTGCGTCCTCTTCTCCTTCGGGAAGGGAGGGATGGAGAAGAGTCACCCGACCATCCGGTTGAAGGGCAGTGCGAGGGGGCTTCCGTTTCGCACGTCTGTCAGGCTCCTGGGAGTGGTGGTGGACAGGCGCCTGTCGTTCTTCGAGCACGCCGAGCACCTGCAGCGGAAGGCAGAGACGCTTGCCATCAAGTCTCTGTCGTTCATGCGGATGCACACGACCGTGGACTCCACCATGCGGCGCCGCCTGTACCGACAGGTGCTCCTGCCGGCGGTGGCATACGCGTCCCCCATATGGTGGTCGCCGTCACCTGACTGCCGGCTCAAAGCCCGCATGAACACGGTGCAGCGCACCATGCTGCTGGCGATCACGGGCGCGTATCGCACAACACGGACGGCCGCGCTGCAGGTGCTCGCGAACCAGCCGCCCATCGGGCTGGAGCTCGACAGGCTCAACGCGGAGTTCGCCCTATTCCGCATGAGACGCACAGTCACGTTCGGCGCACACACCTTCGCGCCGGACGAGACGCAGTACCCGCACGACGCCTGGGGCGCCCACCCATCGGAGGCGCATGGGTTTCCATTCGCGCGGCTTGACGTCACGGCGGCTCGCGCGTGGTCGTCCGTGCCAGGCACGCACGTGTACACCGACGGCTCCTACACGTCAAGGTCCGCGGGCGCGGCGGTGGTGGTGTTGAAGCCGCGGGGCTCGATCGTCGCCGTGCGCAAGTACCGCCTCACGGTCGCCTCGAGCGCCTATTGCGCCGAGGTGGTAGCGCTCACTGAGGCCTTGAATTACCTGGACACGCATGCGTGGGAGCCGCCGGCGCACATTTACGTCGACAACTTGTCGCTGCTCGCCGCGCTATGCAACGTGGTCACGAGGGACGCGCGCGTCGCGAACATTAAGAGCGCGCTGTACCGTATACAAAGACGGGGCGCATTGTCGTTGTTCCACGTGCCCGCCCACCGGGGCATCTTTGGGAACGAGCTCGCGGACATGGCGGCGGGCTCTGCGGCGATCTCAGGAGTGGACCGAAGGTCGCACCGGTCCTTCGGGGTCGTGAGGGCCGCATTCTCGGCCGCCGTGCGAGCGCGATGGGCCGTGGAGTGGCGCGGGGAGCACTCCGACACCGAATTATACAAGTGGGTGCCGGATATCACGCACATACCGCGGGACTTCCCGCCGCCTCGGCGGCTGGCGTGTCTGCTTACCGCCCACGGCAGGTTCCCTTATTATTTCCATCGCTTCCGCATCTCGCAAGACATGCGCTGCCCCTGCGGGGCGACCTGCCGGGACGCGCAGCATTTTTTCGAGAGCTGCGCGTTAACGGACGCTATAGTGGAGCGGATAGGGGCGTCCGGGGGTGCTCTCACGCCGAGCGATTACCCGCGCCTCCTCAGAGACCGGACGGCGTGCTCGCTGCTCGGCGAGATGGTCGGTATAATTAGTGATCACATGCCCGACCAGGGCGGGGTCGGGATGGCGCCGGACGCTTGGTAGGCCGCGCGGCGCGCCGGGGCGGGACACCGTGCGTCGTGCGGGGCGGCTCGCGGGTGCCAGTGCGACCTTCGTGACGGATCGCCCACTTTTGCTATTCGTTTTTGGCCGCCTTCGGGTTGTTTCGCGCGCGTGCGCGTGGCCGTCTGCCGGGGGACCGATCGTGACACTGTCCTCTGGATGAGCCGGCCCCTGGCCGAGTAGGGCGGGGCTTTGGCCCCTGCCGGCTCTGCCGAGACAACGAGCGGCGGTCCTTGTGCCGGGCGCGGCCCACCCAGTCAAACTCCCCGCCTGACACTGTCCTCGGAACAGGTCGCGCAGGCCCGACCGGCACCGCCCCGAAGGGAGACCGGGGGCCCATCGCTTGGCGCTAGAAGCGTGGACAACTCAATGGTCCGCTTCGCGCTCTACCGAGTAAGTAAAGAAGCGATGAGAGTAGTGGTATTTCACTGTCGGCCACGAGGACCCCGCCGAAACGAGGCCGTATCCCGTGACCTCCCACTTATGCTACATGTAAAGGATGTTGACAAACGACATGGACGCGGAGAGGTAGTTTCGCCCCAGGATTGTGGGAGGTCGCCATTTTCGGGCTTCGCCGAGAGTGAAACCAGCCGGGCGCTTCGGTAATGAGTCGGGGGGCGCTCTTTGGCGGCAGGTATAGCCCGCGCCGACACCTCGGGACATCTTAACCTGTCGCGCGTGCGGTCGTGAAACGTAGGAAAGGGTGTGACGTTGGGGGCCCTTTTGGCCCGGAAGCGCGGACGGGGGCGCCCTGCTGGGACGGACCACGGGCAAAGCGTCGTTAGGGCGTCAATGGCCATGCCCGGGGTACAAAGGGGCAGCTTAAAGCCAGGGGGATCGGTGACCCGACGCGCGGTCTCTTGAAAGGCAGGCCGGCACCCGAGACAAATCCATCTGTGCACTTAGCTTTACGGGCCCGCCGAAGGAGACGAACCATGCACAAGACGGCATGGTGAATCGGCGGGTGCACTTCGGCAGGGGTGCCCTTTGCGGCACGCAGTGCGCGATGGTTTTAATTAAGGTGCGAGGATGGGGCGACGCAGATGGTCGTTTCCCGTAAGTGTTCGTCAAAGTGTCGGGAGGCTTTTCCATATATGTCGCGGAGACGAAACGGTTGGGATGTTATTTGTTTATTTGTGTCTGGTGGTTCCTTTCTCTCCCTCTATCTCTCTGAATGTTCCGAGGAACGCAGAGAGAGGGTGAGAAAGAGAGTGTCCAATGAGTGACAGCCCAGTTGACCCAATCAGGTCATTGGGGTGTCGTGATTTGCCGTGAGGGGATTCGGGAGGAGCAACTGAAGGGTTAAAACCTGGCTCCCGACCTCTCACGGTGGTTCCGGGCGCAGGACAGGTGCTCTGCACTTTCGGCTCTGCCGAGTTAAGGCGCCGGTCCCAGTGTAACCCAAGGGTCTTGACGTACGAACGGTGCTACGCACTATCGACTATGTCGAGTTGACACGTCAGACCCACTGTAAATAGCTGTCAATGTAAATGTTCTGTACATAAAGTCTATTCTCCAAGTGCAACGTCTATGGCGTCCCATCTCTGATGGAAGGGGAGAAACGACGACAGCTGAAGAAAAGTTTTCTACCAAGTCAGCTGGTTACGCCAGCTTGGAGCACTCGGTGCTCACGTTTGTAAGAAGAAAGAGGTAGAAAATTTACTCTACACCTCTCATGTCTCTTCACAGAGTCAGACTAGAGTCAAGCTCAACAGGGTCTTCTTTCCCCGCTGATTTTGCCAAGCCCGTTCCCTTGGCTGTGGTTTCGCTAGATAGTGGGAATCTCGTTAATCCATTCATGCGCGTCACTAATTAGATGACGAGGCATTTGGCTATTCCTTCTAGTTTCCACCCCATGATGGTCGAGGTGGGATAGCCGGGCTACCGGTGACCTGTTTGTACCAGGAAAGAATCCTGTACTTAGTTGGGCCTAGAATTGTCCAGGCCTCAACAGAATAGACACACTATTCAAAAAACCAGTGTCCTGGTCGTTAATCCGGCAGCCCCTCGTCACCTCGGTGCAGGGTTCACCATTTTCACAGTCTGCTTTCAGGCGTTGGATTGGCCGCATAGAGCGCAGGGACGCCCCCCGGGTCAGGCATGGGGCATACGTCCCGACGTCGCCGTTTCCCATGGGTTAAGCTGACCCGATTGTTCGGGCGCAGCCACAGTACCATGCAACCGCCCCTAACTCCAATCGCAGTAGCAGTATGATCTTGCTACCACTGGCGATTTCGGACGGCTCCCCTGTCACCAAACGTAGGACCATCCTCCACCGCTCACGCAGAGATGTCCAGTTCTGCTACCATGGCACATCCCCTGCACCGGGATTGCAGGGGGGGTAGACGATCCACGCGCATTCGCTGGGCGCTATTACGTTAATGGTTCCGCTTTTATTGCCCCCCCTGCTGCTGCAGCCCTCCGACTCCAGGCTCGCAGCACGAGCTCCCCCTCTTAGCCGTGCGGGCATCCGAAGCCACCCGCACGTTGCCCGTGACGCACCACGTGGAGGTGGGAGAGCTCATGTCCAGAGGCCGCGACTCCACCCAAGATGGATTACACGGACGCGCAACCGTCCGCATCGTTCAGGCACCTCTGGATCATGAATGTTTGTCGGAGACCGACGTACGAGAAATCCCGACTTCCGCGCTGTGGCCTCCTGTGAGCTGGATGACAGGGGTGCGCAACCTACCCCCAGCCCTAACAGCACGGTTTATGAACTCTCACACAAGGACGCGAATCCATGCCAAGGCCTCCATGTAGCTGGATTACAAGGGCGTGCCAAAGCCCCCAGCCATTTTGACATGGTTAGAGTTAACCTGGGATTTACCCGGTGAACACGGTGGTAAGCCATCCTTGGATGTATGCCGGTTGTACTAAGATTCATCCGACTACATTCGTGTGTGCGTTGATCAGCACCTTGCCCCCAGGCAATGGGTTACAGAAGCTCGCCACAAGCCTCCGGCAGAGCTTGCGAAGGTGTAGTACAACGCCACACTGCGCCACAGCTCGCCACAGCTTGTTCGGAGTAACAAGATAGTCATAGTTACTCCCGCCGTTTACCCGCGCTTTTTTGAATTTCTTCACGTTGACATTCAGAGCACTGGGCAGAAATCACATTGCGTCAGCACCGTCAACGGCCCTCGCAATGCTTTGTTTTAATTAGACAGTCGGATTCCCCCGGTCCGTGCCAGTTCTGAGTTGGCTGTTTTCTGCCGGCCGAAGCAAGAACCTCAGGCGCGAAGCCCACGGAAAATGCACAGCTGTGGCTTTCCACAGGAAGGTCCCGACGCTGGTCTGGGCTCAGCCGCACCGCTTTTTACGGCGGCGAGCCTCGCCCAGTCCCGGTACAGTGCCGTTCCTGCTTCTGGACCCCAGCCCGACCGGCTCAGCCCTCAGAGCCAATCCTTTTCCCAAGGTTACGGATCCGTTTTGCCGACTTCCCTTAGCTACATTGGTCTATCGACTAGAGGCTGTTCACCTTGGAGACCTGCTGCGGATGTGGGTACGGTCCGGCACGAAAATCACACTCCCTCACTCGGATTTTCAAGGGCCGACAGGAGTGCACCGCACAGCGCAAGAGCCGCACTGCTCTACGGAGCCACCGTCCCTATCTCGGGGTGAACCCATTACAGGGACTCGATCTCCTTACAGAGAAAAGAAAACTCTTCCCGGGGCTCCCATCGGCGTCTGCGAGCTGGTTTGCGTTGCCGCACTGGGTCCCGAAGGACCGATCTCCGTAGCCGGGTTCGGGACTGTTAACCTGATTCCCTTTTGGTTGCAGCGGGGCGTCTCCGATTCACAGACTGAGCTGCACAAACGCGCCCGCTTCTGAAAGGATTTCTCCTTTCCCTAAGGACCGACTGACCCATGTTTAACTGCTGTTCACATGGAACCCTTCTCTACTTCAGTCCTCAACGTTCTCACTTGAGTATTTGCTACTACCACCAAGATCTGCACCAGCGGCGGCTCCAGGCGGGCTCACGCCCGGCACCTTCAACGCCCACCGCTGCGGCCCTCCTACTCGTCGGATTCCTTAGCGGATTCCGACTTCCATGGCCACCGTCCTGCTGTCTTAAGCAACCAACACCCTTCATGGGTTCTCATGAGCGTCCCGACTCGGGCGCCTTACCCCGGCGTAGGGTTCATCCCACAGCGCCAGTTCTGCTTACCAAAAGTGGCCCACTTGGCACTCTCATCGCAGCGGGAGGCCTCAACCCAGAAGGCCTCCCGTACACCCATTGAAAGTTTGAGAATAGGTTGAGGACGTTTCGACCCCAATGCCTCTAATCATTCGCTTTACCAGGTGTGACTGCTCTCCCATCGAGCGCCAGCGATCCTGAGGGAAACTTCGGAGGGAACCAGCTTTTAGATGGTTCGATTGGTCTTTCGCCCCTATACCCAGGTCGGACGATCGATTTGCACGTCAGAATCGCTTCGGACCTCCACCAGAGCTTCCTCTGGCCTCGTCCTGCCCGGGCATAGTTCACCATCTTTCAGGTGCCAACGTGTGCGCTCTCGCTCCGCTCCGGCGACGAGTGAGCGCCTGGGACGGGCCGTTGCTGCTCCCTTTTTCGGACCCCTGTGCAGTCCGGGATCGCAACGCAGCCCGCAAGGGGCCTTCACGTTTCATTGCGCCATATGGTTTCGAGAGACCCATTGACCCGCGCACATGTTAGACTCCTTGGTCCGTGTTTCAAGACGGGTCGGTTGGGTTACCGACCTAGTCGCCGCAAACCACGATAGCGCCTCCGCGGGAGAATTGCCCCGCTCGCAGCGGCTTCTCGCCGGCCAACCCGCCGCCACGGGACCAACCCGGACGACAGGAGACGACAAGCTTGCCCAGCGGGTTCTCCGCTCCGTTTCCGGAGGGCGTCATCGTTCGGGCCTCCCGACAGCCGGGAGAAGCCCATGGAGCCTGGACGGGGTGACGAACTTCTCGTGCACGGCGAGGTATAACTCCCGCGTGCCGTCCCCGAAGGGACGGGCAGGTCACCTCCATAGCTGGACTCGAAGTCGTACTTTTCCCATTGACCCGCGTCCGTCGCCGCGTTCTACCGGCGGTGACAAGTGCGCACCCTGGAGACCGCGTCTGCGTGCCAGCAGCCGGAACAGCCCCCCGAAGGGGGCCGTTTACCCGACGCCGCCGGCTCCGCGGTCTTCCGGAGACTGAATCCCACCGCTTTCGAGCTTCGAGGGCCCACCCGTTTTACTCTAAGCGGTTTCACGTACTCTTGAACTCTCTCTTCAAAGTTCTTTTCAACTTTCCCTCACGGTACTTGTGAACTATCGGTCTCTCGGTCGTATTTAGCCTTAGATGGAGTTTACCACCCACTTAGGGCTGCACTCTCAAGCAACCCGACTCACGGGAGGCTTCATCCCGGGCGCGCAACGGCGGAGACGGGCCTGGAACCCACTCTGGGACAAGCCCCTGTCAGGGGGACTTGCACCATCGCAAACACCCGAGAACGTCGCCTCCCATACACCACATTTCCCGACCGCCTGCAAGGACGGGGGATTCGGTGCTTTGCTCGGTCCCGTTTCGCTCGCAGCTACTCGGGGAATCCCTGTTGGTTTCTTTTCCTCCGCTTAGTGATATGCCTAAATTCAGCGGGTTGTCTCGCCTGATCTGAGGTCGACAACGGATACATCGCTTTCGCCCATTCCAGGACGACCGCGTACGACGCCCTGCCACGTCCTCACGGACGAGGCTGGCAGGCGGCACAACGCCTGCGCGCGTGCGTCATACGAGCGGTATGCCGAAAAGGACTCGACACGTTTGAAAACCCAGCGCCAACCGAGTACGACGCCCTACCACGTCTTTCGCCCAACACGGAGCTACTTATAGACGAGTCTGGCAGGCGGTGAACCGCCTGCGTGCGTGCGGCACACGAGCAGTTACGTGGTAAGCGACCGTGTCTGAAGCCGAGGCAAAGATCGCCTTAGCAGCGCGCCGCTTCAGCGGGCACCACACGGGCGACTAAAACCTGGCGGGAGGCATCGTCTCGTGTAGGGTCGCCCCTGCCCCAACTGGAGTGGCCCAGTCTTTAGGGGACAGAGACTGTGAAGTACTTTTACCGACGGCGGATTACGACGGAACGCTTCAGCTCCGCCAACGGGGCACCCACGCTCTCGAAGGAGACATTTTCCGTTTCGCGGCAATTCTCCGCCGTCCCGTGACTCTTCTCGCTCGCAGACGGCGCTGTCACGTCGAACCGCTTTCGGGGGCCACCCTTCTCCTCCCCGCTCCTCGCAAGAATCTGCCGATTCCCATTCCTGCGACGAAGCCCGGAAGGGCGCCCACACAGCCGCGGTGACGTGAACAAGCGACCAGCTCTGGAGCTCGACGTACTTCGAAGGCAAACAACGCAACTTGCGATCGCGCTGGCTTTGCGCAAGGCGCGGTAATCGGCCGGCGTTTCATTCCCACGTTTTCCGTGCACGCAAGCGTGCGCTTCCGACTCTCTCGCAAACGTGCGCGCTACATGGCAACAGACGTTCGCGCCTCGCGCTTGGACCGCTCTTTCCCTGCAGGTATCCGACTCCATCCTGCGGCGGTCTTGCTAGAGGCGCGCAATCGTCACACTGCAGTAGTAATGCCTCGTTTCCGTCTTTTCGAAGATTTGGCATAACGGTTTGCCACCGTCTCCCTCTCGTGAGGCCGCTGGCGCGTGGCTTTAGCGCTCAACGTACTGTCCATGATGCCGACGCGGTCAAAACGAGTCGACGGACGCACGTTCCCTGTGCGCCGAAGGCTCTCTTGATATGTGATCTGACCCTCAGACAGAAGAAGCCAAGGGAAGACCCAAGGGCGCAATGTGCGTTCAAAGAATCAGTGCTCAGTGTGTCCTGCAATTCGCACCAAGTCTCGCAGCTGGCTGCGTTTTTCATCGACCCGAGAACCGAGTGATCCACCGCTTAGAGTCGTGAAAAATAGTTTGTTCAATTCAGTACAGTACAATTTTAGGCACGTGGCGTCTCCCTGTGTGTGGTTTCGAAGAGCGCCTTTGGGCGTGCGCTCCTCCCGTCTCGCTCTTTCGGCGGCCGCGTCTCAGCAGCTGAAAGCCTAATGGCACTCCACTCCTGCTACTCGCGCGTGTGTTTTGCGCCCACGCCTTCCTCGCTTGCCCTCGAGGTACCGTACGCCGTTTGCGCGCACTCGAAGCCGGTTTTACCTCCCAACCATCCACCGGAGCCGTGTGTCTCGTGCGCACGTTCACATCGCTCCGAGAAAAATTGCAAAAAGCGACAGAGCCATGAGTAGGGCTAAGCCGCTGTGGAGTGTTTAACGGCTACACGGCCACGGGCAGGGTTTCACCCCCATCGACGTGCTTCGCTTCAGTCAGCAGTAGGTTCATTGAAGGGCCTCAAACACACACACACTTTCGCATCGGCAGATCGCCGCAGCATAACCGCTGTTGATCCAACAGCCTACTTGAGACGAAAGACAAGAGCCCGGCGCGCGTACTCGCGCAGCTCTCCAAAACCACTCGGCCAGTGCCAGGGACGGCTCCCTGCGCCGGAGCCACAACTAGTCTACTTGAGGCGGAAGACGAAGCCAGCAAGGGCCTGGCCGCAAGTGCGTTCGAATCCGGGACTACAGTCCCACGTCTGTCCGTACTTCCTCTTTCGACGTGCGGCGCCTTCCCAAAGCGCACAAGTCCGCTAACCGCAGAACGCTTCCGACGTAGCAAAGCCGCGTTTCCTTCGGTACTTCGCAGTAACGCCGCCTTTCCCTCGGCGGCGGGCGAATAGCCTGCAGACGTCGTCGCATTAAACCGCGATCTCGACACCTCGCGCGTCACGAGCAGGAGCCCACCAGCAGCCTCCGGCCCTTTCGGAGTCGGTGGCATTTGCCGTGGAGGACGGGAGAGCTCTTTAGGCCACGGTTCCTTCCGTACTTGGCAGCCGCACCCTCATACCGACAGTTCCATGACCGACCGAGCGCCACACCGTTCCTTTAGTACTTGGGCGGCAACAAAGTCGGGTCGTTACTCCATACTCGCCGCAGGAAGCGACCGGCAGCCGCCAGCCTTTTCAGACTCGGCAGCGTTTGCCGCGGAGGACGGGAGAGCGCTCGCACCACGGTTCCGTGTTTACTAAGCGGCAGCGAAATTAGCTCTCGACCGTCAGTTCCTTGACCGAACGCACGCTTCGCCGTTCCCCTCGTACTGGGCAAAGCAGCAAGTCGGGTCGTCTTACTCCATTCCGCGCAAGAGCGCCGAAGCGGACAGAAAGCCCACCCAGTGTGCGTTGCGCCGTTTCTACCCGCGGGCGCGGCCAAGCCAACCGTCCAAGGTTGCAGCCGGTGTCCACTGGGCGCAACAAATTTGGCACGGGGCGCCCCTCAAAATTCAGGCAGTCCCCGGCATGTTCGCGTATAGCCGTCCCCACGTCCAAGCGGGGCCAGCGGCGGAACGCGTCGGGCGCAGCGAGCTGCTTCACCCACACGGGGTAGAAACAATGGCGCTCGCCACCCTTCACAATCCGGTAATGATCCTTCCGCAGGTTCACCTACGGAAACCTTGTTACGACTTTTACTTCCTCTAAATGATCAAGTTTGGTCATCTTTCCAACAGACCGGCGCAACCGAAAGGCCGCGCCGGACATCGGTCCGAAGACCTCACTAAATCATGCAATCGGTAGTAGCGACGGGCGGTGTGTACAAAGAGCAGGGACGTAATCAACGCGAGCTTATGACTCGCGCTTACTGGGAATTCCTCGTTCAAGGGGAACAATTGCAAGCCCCTATCCCAATCACGAAAGAAGTTCCATGGGTTACCCAGTCTTTTGAGACAGGGATAAAGACACGATGCTTCCTTCAGTGTAGCGCGCGTGCAGCCCCGGACATCTAAGGGCATCACAGACCTGTTATTGCTCTGTTTCGTGCGGCTAGGAGCCGCTTGTCCCTGTAAGAAGGTTGTAAGGTGTTGGGAACCCCGCACCTATTTAATAGGCTAGAGTCTCGTTCGTTATCGGAATTAACCAGACAAATCGCTCCACCAACTAAGAACGGCCATGCACCACCATCCACCGAATCAAGAAAGAGCTCTCAATCTGTCAATCCTCCCAGTGTCCGGGCCGGGTAAGTTTTCCCGTGTTGAGTCAAATTAAGCCGCAGGCACAACTCCTGGTGGTGTCCTTCCGTCAATTCCTTTAAGTTTCAGCTTTGCAACCATACTTCCGCCGAAACCCAAACACTTTGGTTTCCCGGAAGCTGCCCGCCGAACTCAGGCGAATCGCTGGTTGGCATCGTTTATGGTCAGAACTAGGGCGGTATCTGATCGCCTTCGAACCTCTGACTTTCGTTCTTGATCAAAGAAAATATTCTTGGCAAATGTTTTCGCAGTAGTTCGTCTTGCGACGGTCCAAGAATTTCACCTCTAGCGCCGCAATACGAATGCCCCCGTCTGTCCCTCTTAATCATTAACTCGTATTCCAAAAACCAACAGAACAGAAACGAGGTCTTGTTCTATTATTCCATGCAAGTTTATTCAGGCGACTCGCCTGCGTTGAGCACTCTAATTTTTTCAAAGTAAAAGCACCGGCCTTCTCGAGGCACACAATGAAGTGCACCAAGAAAGGACCGGCATGATGTTCCGTCCGAGCCGTCGCATCGGGTAGATGCACGACTCGTCTGGAACTGAGATCCAACTACGAGCTTTTTAACCGCAGGAGCTTTAGTATACGCTATTGGAGCTGGAATTACCGCAGCTGCTGGTACCAGACTTGCCCTCCAATTGATCCTCGTTAAAGGATTTAGAGTGTACTCATTTCAATTACGGGGCCTCAAAAGAGTCCCGTATTGTTATTTTTCGTCACTACCTCCCCGTGCCGGGAGTGGGTAATTTGCGCGCCTGCTGCCTTCCTTGGATGTGGTAGCCGTTTCTCAGGCTCCCTCTCCGGAATCGAACCCTGATTCTCCGTTACCCGTAACAACCATGGTAAGCAAGTAACCTACCATCGAAAGTTGATAAGGCAGACACTTGAAAGAAACGTCGCCGGCTCGTGGCCATGCGATCAGCACAAAGTTATCCAGAGTCACCACACAATACGGGCCGAAACCCGATCGATCTTGGTCTAATAAAAGCACCCGTCGCCCAAAGGGCTTCAGGCTCACTGCATGTATTAGCTCTAGAATCGCCAGAGTTATCCAAGTAGGAAGAAGCGATCTAAGGAACCATACCTGATTTAATGAGCCATTCGTGGTTTCGCCTTATTTCGGCATGTACTTAGACATGCATGGCTTAATCTTTGAGACAAGCGTATGATTACTGGCAGGATCAACCAGGCAATCGTTCAACTGCGCGTCCAGCCTTTCAAGCAGGCCGGACGCCGTTTTTGCGATGCCGAGGCCACCTTCAGGCGCCCCAACACGCTTCGTTCTCGCAAAGGGTAGCACTTTGCACAGTCCGAGACGACGGCGTTCGAGCTCGCTACGGCGCCCTCCCCGCAGGGCCGGGTATCGCCACGCGGCAAGAAGCACGCAACATTCTCGATAGACCGATTGTGTCGACTCGATCGCGTCTTGCGGTTTCTCTCGAGCCCGCAGCACTGGTAGACCGACCGACACTTGCAACGTAGCCGAGACGGCAAAGCCGCTAGGCGACGAGTCACGCCCGCGCCTTCGGCGCTTTCGTATTTGACTCGTCTGAGGACGATGCGGAACACACTTCGATTTCGTGGAAAAAGCGTCGTCCGACAACCAGCCCCTAACGCATCAAGCGGATGAGGCTGCAGACGTCAGCTGTGGGATCCACGGGAGCGATACCGGGGACACGCTTGACGGGCACGAAGCCCGCCGCATATCAAACACTCAGGTCGTTTGGGGGCGACTGCTCTCTGGGACCCCCATATAATAGCAGCGATAAGTACCCAGACCTCCATGGGCCCGTACTCGTGCCACTTTCGACGAGCGTTTTGCGAAAATCGTGGCGCCTCGTAACGCCGCGAGCAAGATTGAAAGCTTACGTCTTCAGCACAATGCCGAAGTCGTGAAAGCGCAGCGCGTTCACCGCATGCGCGAACGGCAACTTCTCGCCAATGGCCAGTACGGTTTCCTGAACAATCGCCTTTCTGTCCCCCTACGGGGCCCCCGGCCTATCGATTCGAGGCACGCTAGCGCGTCCCCTTCGCCATTTCCGAGAACGAGTGCGAACAGTGCGGGCGGCGTGCTCGACGCCCCGGCTGACGTCCTTTCGGACTTGGTCTCTACGCGTGCTCGCGGCAACGCCGCGGCCAACGACGACGTCTGCGCGGTTCTTTGCCGGTTCCCGGCGTGCTATAGTGCAGCCCTCTGCAGGGTGACACCGGCTCCGTCGTGGCCGTGCGGCGGCTTGTACGCAAAAGTTGCGTCAAAGGCGTCGCGCTCGCACCGCCCCGGCAGACGTGGTTTGGGACTTTGTCTCTTCGAGCGCTCGCAGCGATGTCGAGGCGATCGCTGACGTCTGCACGGTTTCCGGTGTGCTACAATGCAGCAGTCTGCCACACGACACCTCTTGGTTGCCAAGGCCAGCACGGCAATTTACTGAAGCGAGCGCATTGCGCCCAGGCGGCAGCGGACTTTGTGCTTTCGGGAGTGCTCTTGCTGTAAAATTTGAACGGCTGCAGCTGCGCGAAGCAAGTGTACTTATTTTCTCTCTCTCTCTCTCTGTGCCTTTGAGGCGACTGTAATTTTACTTCCAATGCAACTGGAGGCGGGAGCAACCTGGTGAGAGTAGGTGGACTTCGGCACAAGTTGTAATTTAGAAATTGCTTTCAAGCTTTGAGGACATACACCTTCGCGCCATCTGGTTTCCCCGTCTCTTTGGCACTTTATAGTGTGTGCTGCATGCTCTGCATTCCAAAGAAATACGCCTGTGTCTCTCCCTCTCTCACGTTCTTCTTCCTTTTGTAGCTGCTCTTGTAGAAGATGCTATGCTCTTTACTCGCTGTAACATAGAATGCTTGCACAAGCCAACAACCTTTGCGTGTTTTTTTTTCTCTCTTCCCAAGACGTTTGTGCCATTATTCACTGGCTCTCGTTCTTAGTATGCAATGGAGCGTTCACTCGCGCCATCTACCTTTATTCCTGTGTGGCAAAGTCCGCAGGTTTTCCTAGTTCGGTACACAGATGGCGCCAATGCGTTTTCGCGCCAGATTCGAACGACCTCGCTGTACTCGTGTTTCTCGTTTACATTTTCAAAGGGGTTTGCGAAAGGGGGTGGTTCTTGTGCAAGGCTGAGCTTTCCAGGTGCGTTTAAGCTATGCTTGCTAGCATGTGTGCATGTGTATATATATATATATATATATATATATATATATATATATATATATAGTTGAAGAAACGGAGCACACTTACGAATATTGCATCTTTAATGGTTTAACGTTTCGGCCGTGGCACGGCCTTCGTCAGAATATTCTGACGAAGGCCGTGCCACGGCCGAAACGTTAAACCATTAAAGATGCAATATTCGTAAGTGTGCTCCGTTTCTTCAACTACCTATGCACCGGACCTACGGAACTTTTCCTTGTATTATATATATATATATATATATACACACACACACACACACACATATACATGCATACATACATACACACACAGGGTAATGGTAAAGATGATGAGGTAACACTTTTTTTTTTACAATGCCTGTGTTTCAGATGGCGATCTTTCTCCCCTCTATGTTTCCGGTTGGAAGGAGTGTGCAGCGTTTTCTATATTTATTTTTTCATTCACTTCTATGTTGCTCGTCTTCGTACATGGGGCATGCTACCTAATTCTAGCGGTCGATTCGACACGTTGCGATCCGTCCCGGCCTGTGCCGTATCAAAATTTTCAGTGGGCCTTGCGGTAAATGAAAAGAAATGAAGGAAATGGGCGCAGTATATTACAATTGCGCACGGGCTTGAAACGAAGCCCTCAAAGAAGGTCACCTTGAGCGGTCGCATTCAGACGGAAGTAAGCATTCCCCTTGCGCGTGTTTTCCGCTCGCCTGTTCCGTTTTCTACGAGGTTGCCTTCGTTGGTTTCGCGTTACAAGCAAGCTTGCACTCGGGTCTCGTTTCTACGCGACAGCGTTTCGTTAACAGCGAAAGACTGAGGCGTCGCGAGTTCATCCGTGAGATAGGGAGCATAGAGTCTCTAGACAGGCTGAATTTTATAATATTGCCCACGCTGTCGCTGAGGTTACCAATGTCGGTAGGGCGCCCACAATGCAGTAGTACAATGAAGTGAAGTGAAGGACATCGCTTCTCGGCCTTTTGGCTAAGATTGCTGCCCCGGGCCGAGAAGACTTCTTCCAGAGTCGACACCGTCACCCCGGAGGTCACGTCGGGACCACGGCGGACCTCCAGGAGTCTACCAGCGTCTGCCGACCAGGAGCAACCCGCTCGCCCGCCCGCCTGCCCGAGCGCCATCTGCTGAGCAGCAGAGCAACCCGGTGGGCCTCCTGAACGCCTGCCGAGCGGCCTATGATCACGGGAGCCAGTACCTATGCAAGCGCCCCCTGTCGTGCCGCCGGCCAACCCCCTGCCCATAGCGTAGCCAGCGCCATCTGCTGAGCTCGCCGAATACCAGGGTACAGCGGCGCCCAGCGCCAGCTGTACGACACCAGTGGAACCTAGTTCCGTCACGAGTTTCGGAGGAGCCAAGCCAGCAGCAGCATGGCAACGCCCCCCCGGCCCTGAGACCAGCTGTGAGACCCCATTAAGGGAAAATTGTTTTTTTTTTTGTTGAAGCTCCTGCGCGTGCGCCGCGTGTGCGCGCGCTGTGGGGACGGCTCCCACATGGCGAATGCATGTACAGCCCCGTTCTGTAAGAGATGTGGCGCCTTCGGGCACAACGACGCGGAATGCGACGAGCAATGTAGAAAGTGCGGGGGCCACCATGGCATGAGAGTATGCTTTCGAAGCAGAGCCTACGGGAAATCGTACGCGGGGGCGGTGTGGGCCCTCCCAAAGGCGGACGCAGCGTCAGCACGCGGCACTTCATCAGATAAAGATTTCCCAGCACTGCCAAACTCTTCTGGATTACAGGTGTTACAACCTCGTGAAGCAAAGCCTCCAACCCCTCGACGGGATTATTGGAATAGCGACGCGCAAAGCGATAACAGTGGCCAGGAAACACCGGGAATAACAAGTACTGAAATGAGCGTGTCGTCCAGTCCAGTCGAATCGACAGAGGAAAAAACAACCGCAGAGCCAACTCCAACCAGCTCCTCAGGGTAGACAAGCGATAGTGCGACAACCACTGATAATGAAACGAACGCAGCTTAAGACCAAGGAAAAAAAAACGAAAGCCCTGCGTCAAAACCGGTTCCCCAAGCACCAGAACCCAATTCCAAAACACAGAGTTTAAAACATTCGCACGCAAAACAAACTTCCGGACTAAATGTGCAAAAGAAAAAGAACTTGGAGGAGCAGCCGATCGTGAGTAGTGGGCGTTATCGCGTGCCAGGCATGGAAGAGCATCTAGATATGCCTCCACCCCCCCCCCCCCCCTGCGAGCTGAGTCGACAGCAGGCATGCAAACGCCGGCGAACAAAGAACCCTCGCACCATCAGAGCAGCCAAGACACGAAAAATACGCCTACCAACACTCCTCTAACAAAAGGACAGAGACAGCGTTCCAGATCATCGCGGAAAAACAAAAGTCAAGAGCAAGAACACGAAAAACAAAGCGAGAGCCCGAATACGCAAAGGCGGAAGAAAGGGGAGGAGTTCAAGTAGCGAGGGCGATTCTAAAATATCGACATTTAAAAAACCGAGGAAAATTTCACCGGCGACTGAAAGAGCAGATTCCTCGGAAAACGACATGGAATTGTCTGTACAGGGCGAGAAGGGTGAAGAGGGCGCGGCCCTGTAAGCCGGCCTACACACACAAAAAAAAAAAATGCAAAGCAGGCCGCGGCGATATGAAAGGGACGAAGCCGCACACGCGGTCATTCACAGTAGATAAGATCGGCGGCACTAAACGCAACAGTAATGGGAAGCTGCGACGGAGCAAGCGCAAAAATACAAAAGTAAGGGTGTGGCAATGAGCATTAAGAGAAACCAGACCAAAACTAAAACAGACACAAAACACAAATGCCCTTCGGCGCCTCCCACCTTCTACAGGACACCTTTTCTTATTCTTTTGTCAATGGAATGTCTCCATTGTGCGAAGTTCAATGTTAGAGGACTTCGTAACCCCGAAAAACAGAGACAACTAAATACTTTCGCCCGAGAAAAGGGTATAGACATCCTATTTTTACAGGAAACTAATATACGCACACCCCAAGATGTAGCATCTTTTCGTCGACAGAACGGAGTTGACGCCTTCTTTTCACTTACATGTTCCAAATCATGCGGAACAGGAATCGTTTTTGTGTCCGGTCGCTTTAGCAATAGAACCTTTTGCACCTAGGACATGAAGGGCCGAATCATATGCCTGGACATGTACATAGGGAACCAGAAAATAAAAATAATCAATGTTTATGCACCGGTATCTAGGAATCTAACCAACGATTTTTTAAAGACCTTTGGGATTACATACCCACTAAGTCACCTTGCGCGGTGGTGGGAGACTTCAACTGTGTCCTAGACGCCTTTCGCGACATCAGGGGACCAGGACAGGGGAAACCCAACCACCACGCAAGGGAGCTACGTAAACTCATGTCATACCACAACATGTCAGATGCCTGGATAGTAGCGCATGGCAACACGTTTGGTCGTACACGCTCCTGTGGGACAACAAATTTACGACTCGATAGGGCATATTTTTCAACGGATTTGATCTCCGATGTTTTAGAAATCCAAATCATCAACGGCCCAGAAGGACTCAAATCTTTCAGTGACCATAGACCCCTTAGCTTCAAGATAAAGGTACAGAGTGGACTAGAGACTTCACCGAATAGGTGGAAAATGGACGTAAATCTCTTACGGGACCAAGAAACACGCCTGACCATCAAACAGAAACTCGTCCGATGCATGGAAACTACTCCAGAGGACATAGAGTGGGACGACTTGAAAGAACAGTGGAAGGGAATACTAATGGAAGCAGGAAAAGCAAGAATAAAGAAACTCACTGGAAAACGAAATGAGATATCTCGAAGGATTCGAATAATTGAAAGAGGGGGCGATCTGACTTATTGTATGCAAGAATATTTAATGGACCTTCGCGCCAGATACCGCGAGAACATAAAAGAAATAACACATGGAGCAAGCCAGCCTATGGGATACCAAGGACAACAGTCAATAAATGATGGAAGCATTAAGCGTGAAGCAAGCCACACGATGGTTAAGAACAACATCAGGCAAATACGATCCAAAAAGGGAGATACGATAACAGAACAGACAGCAATAGAAAAGATCTTTATAGATCATTTTCAAGAAATCATGCATGAAAAAGACGGTCAACCCGTACCTACCACACCCAAATGGTTACCACAACTCCCGCAGATAAAGGACGAAGACAGATGTCACCTTTACGCACCAATCACGAAAGAGGAAGCCTTTCGCGAAATCTGTAAAATGAACAAAGAATCCGCCCCAGGGCCGGACGGTATCCTGACCGGCTTTTATCACGCGTTCTTTCCGGAAATTGGAGAACGACTAGTAAAAACATTGAACGATGTAATCAAGAACAACAGTAAACCCGCATCCTTCACACAAGGCAGAATCGTCCTCCTTCTTAAAGCCAACGCTGACACACTTGATGTCAACGCCTGGCGCCCAGTGACGTTGCTAAACTCGGATTATAAGATCGCTACGTCAATACTAACAAGCAGACTAGGCAGAATAACGCCCACAATAATATCTGAATTTCAAGCAGCAGCGACTCCGGGCAGGTCTATTTTTGCAGCCTTGACCCTTACCCGCGATATTTTTGCTTATGCAAAAGCGAAACAGTACAAAGGCGCATTTGTAACTATTGATCAAGAGAAAGCATTCGACAACATGAGACAGGAATATATGATTAGTGTAATGAATGCTTTCGGCTTTCCACAAGAATTCATCGAGATTATAAGAACTCTATACCGTGATTCTCAAAGCGAAATCTTAATTAACAACAAGGTAACCAAACACTTTAGTATCAACAAGGGGGTGCGCCAGGGCTGTGCCTTATCGCCCAGCTTGTTTGTCATAGCGTTAGACCCCTTGTTGCGGAAAATAAACGAAGAAAAAAGGATTAGGGGCTTCCCATTGCCAGGAAACATTGAAGTGAAAATATCTGCGTTTGCGGATGATATATGCCTTTTCATAAGACACGAAGACAGTTACAGAACGGTGCTACACATTTTTAATGAATACACCAGTCTCTCAGGAGCAAAAATAAATGAGAAAAAGAGCAAAGCACTTCGATTCGGTTCCTTCAATGAACAAGAACTATCCGAACTACAATTTTTGGAGGCAGTAAAAGTGCTCGGAGTCTGGTTTGAATCAGGAGATGTATCGGCAAAAAGCTGGATAGAACCCCTCAGCAAAGCGCGGAAAGTGGCGGACGAGACAACACCCCCGGAACTCAGTCTGGTAGAGAAAGCTGAGATAATCAAATCCAAGCTGTGCGCACCTGCTTTCTATGTTGAAAGAGTTGCACGAATGCCCAGATTAGTGGCAAAAAACTAGAATCTCTCAGAAGTGTGTACCTGTAGCAAAAGAACACCGCACCTTTACCCCGAAGAATTATGAGGCTACCTAAATCGCGAGGGGGCCTAGCCATACCGAATGTGTCTCAGACAGCCAGAATCCTAGCGGCCAAGACACTAGGAACGCTGATCAACAGCGAACAATATGTGGGAATTACGGCCATGCACTATTGGCTGAGCATGCTGGGCCGCTTCGTGGCTCCAGAAAAATGGTATGGTCCGCGCGCAGAAAGGCCACTGGAATTTCACAAAGACGCAGTCCACACGTGCAAGGCAATCGAGGAACTCTGCCCAGTCACTCCAATAACGGAAGTCAAGCCAGCCGAAGTAAATGCGGCAATGGCATCATTAGAGCTTGAACTAGACGAAGTGAAGAAAAGCACAACGGCAAAATGGAAATGGTGGGCAAAAACAGACTTACCGGGGGAAATACGGGATTTTGAATGGAAAAGAAGATGGAAGTGCTACCTACAAAATCACGGCTGAAACATCTCAGGATAACTGAGACAGATCACTGTCCCAACTGCGCCAAACCACAATCGCAAAAGCATGCCCTCAAGGAGTGCGGGCCAGCCAAAGCGGTATGGAGAGTGGCAAGTAATACATTCAGATGTAGACTGCTGCAACATGAGATCAACAAATCCGGCTTCGAGAAACTATTATCACTAATCCTCATGTTTTGTATATGGAAAAGGCGATGACTTGCGGAACTGAGGAGAAGACCACAAAAAGCTGTATACCCAGTACTGAACACCCGTATGTGGATAAAAAAATATATTATCAAAGGGACTCGCGAGAAAAGGAGTGGATCACTTCCTTAGAAAGTGGCACACTCGATTTTGGAAGGTCAAAGACGAGAAGATCGTAGCTCCCATGAGCCACTTCTAAAAATATGTCTCCCTGTCCCCTCCTAGCCTTCCATTCCTCTCCAAGGTAGGAGTGAAATTTCAGTCGCGCTAACATAATGTAGATGATTATCATACAGGGGGGGGGGAGTAGAATACGAACTGAACAGAAGACGAGTTCGGTCTTGTTTGGGAAATTGAATACAGAACACTTGAATTGCTTGTGTTCATGTAACAACCCCCAAGAGGGACTGGTGTAAATATTGGACTACCCGTGTATCGACAATTCCATGACTCATTTTGCGTGCTGTATATGAATTTCTGTCCGAGGAAGGTGTATAGAGCGATTGGTCGCAAAGGAATATGTTAATTAACCTTGCAGGGAGAAGAACTTCATGTAAATATCATGATCAAGTGTTCATTGTATATACCATCATGTTGATTTTGGTTTGTTTTGTTTTATGCTGTTGTTTTCATTGTGATGTACACTAGAACGATGTACATAGGTAATTCACATGGAAGTCACATGTTAATAAAATTTTCTGTGTGTAGTACATGCAGCTGGCTTGCCCGGCCTTTACTACACTTATCTTTGTAGAGGCGCCCGGACACCTGCCCGGTTATAGCAGTGTATTTCCCCTGACCCAGCCCCATCTTTCTAGGCCCACGGCTCCCTGCTGCACTGCCTCCAGGACAGACCACCCTGCTGCCACCTGGTGGCCCCTGGACGACCCACACCGGCCCTGTTTCCTGGTCCTGCCTCTGCCTGGCACTGCCTGCTGCCTATCGGAGACTCCTGCCCTGCTCGGCCTGACCACTGCCTGGAACCCGGTGCTGCTACCTGCGGGGTGCCTGTTGGTCCTGCCGTCTGGACTGGCACGGTGCTGGGGCACAACCGGCTGGCCCCCGCCCTCGCCATCGTCCATCATGGGCCTGGCCTCCTCGCTGACACTCCTAGTGGCCCCCTAGCCTTCGGACCTGGCCTCCTTTAAGCAGAGCCGCCGGGTCTGGAAGGCAAGGCCATCCAACGGATCCTGCGGGCCACGGCCGCATGGCCCATGACCACAACGAGGACGATGGCGACCCTAACACCCCTGGGCGGGAACGCCAGCCGGCACGTAAGGATGGCACCCTCACGGTGTTCTTTCCCGTGCCCCACACGGTCCGGTGCTGCGAGGAGGGCTGCCGAGCTGCCTACGCCCCGGCCAAATGGACAGCGCGGCGGCAGTCCCTCCAGTGGCACCTCGAACTCGAGCACGGTGCCAGAATGCGGCGCACCATCAACGTGTGCAGTATCTGCGGCGAGACACTGGGGCTGAAACCAGCCTCCCACGCCTGCCTGGCTGCAGCCGACTCGACCGCCCCCCCTGCAGCCCTGCCACACAAGGAGGGGCTTGAGCAACCACGAACAGTGGCACAGGAGGGAGGCGGCACTAGCAGCCAGGCGTGATCTCGCCGCAGGTGCTGCCTCTGGTGCGTCGGAGTAGGACAACGACGGCACCCCCCCAACAGAGCAGGACAGCACCGAGGGTCCCGCTGAGAACCCTCCAGAAACACCAGCAGTGGCCACCGAGCAGGCCGCCGACCAGGAGCCGTCTCCTGTGGCGTCTCGAGGAACACCCGGACAAAGCAGCGATGGCGAGATGGCCGAGGCACCCTCTCAGCGGACGCCAACCCAATCAGGGCGGACCGCGGCCTCGGCCACTCCTTCTCCAACACCATCGCTGCTGTCCAACCGAGGCAGCCCGGGAGCACCAGCCTTCGAGGCTCACGAGCCGGCGGCCATGCAGGAGCTCTCCCCAGGCAGGGCAGAGTCGCAGGACCATGACGGAAGCACCCATGACTTCGGGACCCAGGAAGATCATGCTGGTACCACGCGGCCAGAGGACAGTGCATGGGGCTTAGAAGACGAGACGGCAGAGCTGCGGGCATTGAGCCGGTTGCCTGAGTCTGCTGGGGAGTGGGCACGGTTTGAAAACATCCTCGACCGTGCCATTGCAGCCGCAACCAAACATCTGCGGCTGCCAGTCGGGGACTCGCGCCAACCACGGAAGCGCGAGGTGAACCCCGACAACCCCCAGCAGATCCAAACACTTTACAGAAGGAACCGGCGCCGGGCAGTGCGGCTGATCACTGAAGGCCCGTCGCAGCTCTGTCCTATTGACCCCCATGCACTACAAGACCACTACTCAAACCTCTGGTCACCAACAACCGTGGATACCAGCATCCTGCGGTCAAGATTTCCGGCCACCGAAGAACTAGACTTGTGCCCCTTTTCACCGGAAGAAGTCGCAGCCAAGCTCCGTAAATGCGAGAGTACAGCTCCAGGAGAGGACCGCCTCACGTACCACCACTGGAGGCAGGTGGACCCTGAGGGCAGGTTCCTGGCGGCGGTATACAACGTATGCCTCCAATACCGCCGCACGCCCCTGAGCTGGAAGTCGACGAGGACAATCCTAATTCACAAGAAGGGCGACCGCGAGGACCCCACAAACTGGCGACCCATTGCCCTTGGCCGCACGATTGCCAAACTGTATGCCGGGTGTCTCACCACCCGGCTGCAGAGGTGGTTGGGCGACCATGCGGTACTGTCCAGGTGTCAGAAGGGCTTCCTGCGGCACGATGGAGTGTTTGAACACAACTTCGTGCTGCCTGGATGATGCCGGGACAGGAGGTGGGGAGCTGTGCGTGGGGTTCCTCGATTTTGCCAACGCCTTCGGCTCGGTCGCCCATCAGGCCCTCGTCGACGCTGTCCGCGGCGCCGGCGTGGGGGAGGCCTTTGCTACCATCGTTGAAGACCTCTACCGCGCGACATTACGGAGCCAATCACCATCGGAGCCGGGCTGAGACAGGGCTGTCCTCTGAGCGGCCTGCCTTTCAACCTGGTGGGGGACCCGGTCATCCGTGCAGTACAGGGAGGCGATAGGCAGCACAACATCCTTGCCTACGCCGATGATCTGACGCTGCTGGCCGCGGATCCCACCACCCTGCAGAGCCGCTTGGACCGTGTGACTGCCCTGTCGGCCCGGCTTGGGCTGCGACTGAACGCCGCCAAGTGCCGATCTATACACCTGTCTGGTCGCCACCCCGTGGGTACACGGCCCACCTCCTTCACCGTGGGTGGCGACCCGATTCCGGCGCTTGGCGACTTTGAGGGGCACAAGTTCTTGGGCCGTCCAGTGAGGTTCAGGGTGCCACCGGACGAGACGACGGTCGACGAGGCCATCCACCTAGGCAGAAAGCTACTCTCCTCCATGCTCGCCCCATGGCAAAGGCTGGATGCCATAAAAACCTTTCTGTATCCAGCCTTCAACTTTGCCATGTGGGTGGGCCTTGCCAGCAAAGGAGAGTGGCAACGCCTAGACGAGGAGCTCCGCCCGCTCATCAAGAAGACCCTGTACGTGCCAGCCAGAGCTTCCAATGAATACTTGTACGGAAGCTCTCAGGCTGGCAGTGCAGGGATCCCACTTGCGGCGGAGCTCAGCGACATCTGCCGGGTGGATGGGGCCTTCAAGCTACTGACGTCGAGCGACGTGGAAGTCAGGGAGCGTGCAGCAGGGGACCTAGAGGGCGTCGTGTCAAGGCGGCTAAGACGACCTGCGAACACCGAGGACATGGAGGCCTACCTCTCAGGCGAGACGGAGGGCGACTTGCGACAAACGTCCACACAGGTCCAGTCTGTGTGGACGGAGGCCCGGAAAGCCTCCCGTCGCCTCTCCGTCGCCTGGGAGCTCTTGGAGCATGGGGCCCGCATCAACTGCGGAGAGGCCTCTGTGTCAGCAAGGAACCGCCACAAGCTGGTCAAGACCATCCGGGCGCTCCTCTCCACCGAAAGGGACAGAGCTCTACATGACAAACCGAACCAAGGCAAGGCGATGGTGTGTGTGGCGGCCGACCCGGCAAATTCCCACTTTATGAGGTCCGGCCGCTACACCCGCTTCACCGACTGGCGTTTCGTGCATCGAGCCCGGTTAAACCTCCTCCCCCTCAATGCCACAAGACTCTGGGCACCCGCAGCCGACAAAAGATGCAGGCGCTGCGGGTATGGGGAGGAGACACTGCCGCATGTACTATGCCATTGCATGCGGCAGAGCCGGGCCATGACGGAGCGTCATAACACCATCGTCGCCAGAATAAAAAGGCTGCCTTGGGGAGGTTTACAGTCATCGCAGAGAACCAGGTCGTGGGCACCACATCACTCAAGCCCGACCTGGTACTGGCCCGTGGAGAGGAGGCACTGATCCTGGACGTCTGCTGCCCTTTCGAGAACAGGCTGCAGGCGTTCCAGGACGCCCGGAAGGGTAAGGAGGAGAAGTACGCCCCTGTACAGCGTCATCTCCTCCGGCGGTTCTAAGGCGCGACGGTGGACGCGGTCGTCGTCGGCTGCCTCGGCACCTGGGATCAGGGGAATGATCGCGTGATGCGCAGGCTGTGCAGTAGGCAATACCTACGGACACTTAAACGCCTGTGCATCAGCGATACCATTAGCGCCTCTACAAAGATTTTTAGAGCCCACATAGGCACCTCTTAAACGATCTTACTGTTTTTAGAGAAGCGCCTTTTGCCATGTTATACACCTTTTACAGTTTTAGCCTTTTATTACTAACACCACTAACTAGTTGTATTTAGTCATTTGTTTGCGTTTTTAGATTATACTCGTTTTATCCGTTTCTTCCTTGGTTTTGTGACACATATTTTTGATGTACTGTAACTAGCATAATAAAAAAGTCTGTTCTTATCAGCTTAATATCTGATACGGGTTCTATATGGACCCACGATATTAAACCTATTTTTGGAAGTTGGCGGAGTGCTTGAAGCCTGCTTCACCTCCGCCGCAGGTCGGCCCGGTATTACACTACCTCCGGGATCGGTCCCCGCTCACTTAGGTGAGACTTCATTCAATCAAAATGAAGAGCACAAGCTCGAAGCGAGCACTGACTTGACGCGCACCATTCCTATACTATACGCAACGATGCCGGTTCGCGGACCACGAGAGTAATTAAACTGCCACTCCATCTGTGTGTAGCGTCGCACTTGCTGCGTCGCAAATGGGACAGCCGCTCCAGCAAATTTCTAGTTATGGCCTTCGAGAAAAATAAATGAAAGCAAGAAAAAGAACCAGAATTCCTATTTATCCGATGTCTCTGAACGATTGTCTCCTGTAAAGAGCCACTTGGGGGGATGGGGGTAGGATTAGCCGTGGGGTTTGCGATCAATATGAATCCCACTCAAAGCCAACACTGCACTTTGGAGTTCACTATCGCTTGTATCCGTAAACCACCGCGCTCACGCAAGCTCGTCCCACCGAAATCCGCTGCAAAAGCGGAAGAAAGATTCCCTATGAAAGAAAAATAGAGTGCCCGATTTCTGGCAACCACCGTGCAGCCTTTGTGTGCACATTTTCGCAGCAGTGGGACCGAGCGCCTCGAAAACAAACTTGTCGTATGCCCAAGTGTGGCGAAATATATTCAAGGGTTCAAAGGTGCCTCATCTTTCTAACCTGTATGTTACGAAGACCTGTTGCTACCTTTTCATCATCAACATCATCATCCTGGCTACGCCTACTGCAGGGCAAAGGCATCTCCCATGATCCTCCAAGTACCCCGGTCACGTGCTGATTGTCGCCATGTAGTCCCTAATCCAATCTGCCCTCCCAACTTTCTGCCACCCCCTGCTATGCTTCCCTCCTCTCAGTCTGTAACCCTTAATGACCATCGGTTATCTTCCCCCCACATTGCATGCCCTGCGCATGCCCATTTGCTTTTCTTGGTTTAAACTTTGGTGTCAATAACTAGAGTTTGTTCTCACACCCCCCCAATCTGCTCTATTCCGATCCCCCCGTGACGCTACACCCACCATCCTTCTTTCCAGAGACCGTTGCATCGCCCTCAATTAACCTTCGGTAATCCTTAAAGCTGTTTGTTGGGGCACTCGTGGCATCTTTCTCGTTTAATCAAGTCAAACTTTTTTCAGTTTTGGGGGAAAACTCAATGAGTAAGGCGCGATTGTGTCCCCGCCGCCGCTCTCAACAAGATGGCGGCGCCCAGGCTTTTTGCCTGAAGGTTCGGCCTAACGCAGAACACGCATGCACGGCAGTGAACTCGCGTTGAAGGGGCAAAAGTGTAGTGCAGTGAAGCGTTTGCTCGGGCGAAAAACGCAAACATTAGCCGAACATACAACCAAATCGCCAAATGGGAATTTCCATTATTGGAAATTCCAGTTCAGGTTGCGCATTGCGTTCGCCTAAGGTAAAGAACATAAATGCGAGTGCCACATCAGTCAAGTCAAAGCTTAGGATTCCGTACCATATTTTTTTTTTCTTGCCTTTTACTCCTGGCCTGCGTGGCCCCAGCGCGCATGCACACGAAAGTAATGAAATAGTGAAAACACAAAATAATGCGGTGCGGCTTTATCATATCTGTTTTGTGCGCTTTCTTCTTTGTGGACTACAGCGGTGTGCGTCATGAGAAAGTTTCTGTGCCCTTCTACTGTGACCAGTGAAGCTATATTTAAAACCACATTGATTTGTACGCTTATTGCTACAAACTGCGTGTGGGTGTTTTTCTTTTTCGCTGCCAACGATGGGTTATCGCAACCGCGATCGGTTCTGCTGCTACGCTAGACGCGTGCTTGCCAACGGTTGGCTCTATACGCGACCCGCGACGCGTGGTCGGCACATTCAAGCAGTCAATTGCAAACCGTTCCAAGAAGAAGGATGTACTCCACTTGCCACCGGGAGCGCTAGTTCGACGATTGTACTTTTTGACCCTCGAGGAAGCGCCGCCATCCCACGTTTTCTATAATACGATAAGATTCAGAGCGACCGCGACCACTTGTCTTTGTCAATATCTAGGACACCCTTTTTTTTTTATCCAGATACTCAGACGCGCCCGTGTTCACGCGCACTTGCTCTCTCCGATAAGCAGAGAAGCTCGGTTGGGGTGGTGTCGGGCCTTGCGCATGCGCTGCTGAGCTCGTCGCTTCGCCGGCCGGTTGACGCTGGCGCGGTACTGGTAATGAACTTCGACGTGCATGGTGAAACGTCACTTTGTATTGCCACTGTAGATTAGCAATGGAATGTGTTTGCGAGCGATTGGAGAAATGAGAAAGCGTACACTGTCTACAGTTCATGCCCCTCTAGAGTAGTGGAAATGTTCCTCCGAGTATTAGGTTTGTAATTTGCGCCTATGAACATGAACTAAACAAAGAAAATGGTCTGCAGCCGCCTTCGCTTCATAAAATTCCCGTACGAAGAAATTTGCGTGCGCAAATGACGGAGCAAAAGAGAGAAACCATGTAGAGAAGAATGGCTGCCTTTTACGTGATCTCGCGCATTAAACCAGACGATAGATTAATTTTAGCCGTTCATTTTGATTTGCCGAATGTAAACCGGAACACTTTCTCCACGCGGTCTTCAGATTTGAATGTCAATCAATCACATCCTTTCTTTTTTTTTGTTTCTGTTTGTTCTATCTGGAACCGAAAGAATTCAGAACGCCATTTCAATCTTAGATTCGATTAGATATCGTGACTGGTATGCTGAAAAATCACGCCTTGCGTTACGTCCCCCCTGGTATATCTGGTGTTAACCGTCATGATCACGGCATTAAAAAATCGCCAGTTTCCGAACTTTAATCGCGCCGAAGATGAACCGATATACTGGATTCTTATTGTCATGATTTTAGAGAAAGCGCTGGTTCTATGGCTAGCTTTAAGGAAAAGAAAAACATTGTTCAGGAATGTATAACTCAAAACAACTAAAAAATCTGCCGGCAATTCGTACTACAACGAGAGTACTGAGAATACTGGAAAAGATGAAATCCAAACATGCTGCAAGGAGCCGACAAATGCAATTGAACCAACGAACTGAACTGAAATTTTTTCATCAAGACATGCCCCGAAGAACGTGGCCACTTTCAATGATAATTTCAAATCTGATTTCTTTTTTTTTACGACGGATAATAATTATCTTTCCAATGGCGGATGTGAAAATTTCAGAGAACGGCATTTTCGAAATCTCAAGGCCCCGGACGCTTTTTCGCTTCTTTAAGTATTTTGGTGGTGGCGTATTGGTGCACATGGAGGAAAATTTCGCGCACGTAATTTATAATCTTGTAGTTGATTTTCTTGAAGCACACAAAGTGCTGACAAACGACCAACCAGGACACAATTAAATTAGTATTACGCACGATTTCGAAGCCGCGGTAACAAAAGAGTAACAAACGGACGTTCATTGCGTGGTTTGGATTTCACGTCTCTCACAATAAAAAAAATAATAAAAAGAACCACTGCATAAAATAGGTTTTCCCAAACTGGATGGTATCGATCAGCTTTTGAACAGCCCTTCCTTAAATTGAGTTGAGCAGGTGCGGGCCTCTGTTGTTTTGGATTTTTGTAAATGGCATCATTACTGGACAGTCCGTTCACTTGAGGAACAAGGGAGAAACCCCCCCCCCCCCCCCAAAAAAAAAAATCATATCTTGGTGAGAGACGTGGCAGATGAGTACAATTATCGGGAGAAAAAAAAAGGAAAACCGCCTCGTACTCAGAAGCCGCTCCTCTTACGTGTGAAGCTTCAAACAAATTGTTTTTCTTGAGACGCTCTATGAAGGTATACACAGCTCCTTAAATGCAGCACCCGTACACAAAGCCAAACGTTCCAAGCTGGAAAGAAAGCATGAAATTCGCGGTGCCCGTTGCCTGTGAAACAACGGGCAACATTACGCAAAGTCCGCAACCACGTCAGCCGGGGCGGCCACGGAGAGCGCCGAACGCCCGCGCTTAAGCCTGAAAATGCTCGCGCTTAAGCCAGGTAGCGAGTAAAAATCCCGGCGCTTAAGCCACGCGGGGACTAAAACTGAAGCCACGGGATTGTTGCTGAAATTGTATGCAGTCCGGTAGAAGTCTGTCGGCGCCGGCGCGCGGCAAAGTTGGCGTGCATTTGCCACTCGGGTTGCGAGGCCCTCGTGTATTGCGCGTCGCGCCAACACACACACATCGCCCCGAAAATCGGCCGGTTCGCGTTCGAGACGCAACCGCACCATTTCAGCTGTCGGGAGCGCGTCTTTCGTCGATGCCGAAAGCCGCCTTTTAATGCGCGTTACTAATAAGATGACGAGGCAACTTTGTTGACCAGAAGAAACGCGCGCGACACAGCGCACGCAGCGCAGTTTCCCGCGGGCTGCTTCACGACAATCAAGATCGGCAACGCCCTCCAACTCTCGTGCCACAAGTGGATGCGAAAGCACCAGTGGCTCCTCTCGTCGCAGGTGCTAACAGCGATGGTCCGCTGCCATTGCACTTGAGCAGAACGTCTTTGCAAAGCACCTTCTCGCAAGACTAGCCGTTTCAAGCGGCGCCATATTACGACAACGGTCCCCTTTCGTTTCGCCTTTTTCTGCACAGAGCGAATGGGAGCAAGGGTACAGACTCCTTGTCAAGCAACCACTTGCCTTTTGGTCTGCGCCCTAGGCAACTGCACCACGTTGTCTGAATAAACTCTTTGAGTCTTAGAGTTGCGACGGAGCGAAAACGGAAAAAAAATGGCTGCGCTCAACGGCAACCGTTTCGTGCGAGTCTTGCTGCCGGCAAAGAGCTCGCTCCTCCTCTGTGGTCCGTCTCAAGAGAGGACCCAACACTCTTCGCGCCTGTCGGTGCTGCGATCGCTTGCTCGAGAAGGATGTACGTTTCAGTTGTGTACCGCGGACAAACCTTCCAGTCAGAGGCTAAGCCTCAATAGATCGCAGTGTGGTGGCTGCTCTACTACTTACGACACCACGAGAGGCACCTAAGTCGTCTCCAGACGATTTGACGCTGCAGCGATTCAGGCCAGCCATAGCCCTGGAGAGCGACCAGTGTCCTCGACAATACTCGGCCTCCGGTGTAGCGCTCTCTGGGTTCATTTGGCGTCATCGAGCCGGGAAGCGCGGCAGCCCGCCGCGCTCGACCCGGCGCTAATCTTACCCGCTTTCGCCGCAAGTGCACACGATATCGTTGCGGTGCTTAGACGGGATTCTGACTTAGAGGCGTTCAGTCGTAATCCCACGGATGGTAGCTTCGCACGACTGGTCTCTCGACCAAGCACGTGAACCAAGTGTCCGAATCTGCGGTTCCTCTCGTACTGAGCAGAATTACTATCGCAACGACCGGTAATCAGTAGGGTAAAACTAACCTGTCTCACGACGGTCTAAACCCAGCTCACTTTCCCTATTAGTGGGTGAACAATCCAACGCTTGGCGAATTCTGCTTCGCAATGATAGGAAGAGCCGACATCGAAGGATCAAAAAGCGAGGCCGCTATGAACGCTTGGCCGCCACAAGGCAGTTATCCCTGTGGTAACTTTTCTGACACCTCTTGCTTAAAACTCTTAAAGCCAAAGGATCGAGGGGCCCCGCTTTCGCGGTCTCGAATCGTACTGAAATTCAAGATCAAGCAAGCATTTGCCCTTTTGCTCTACGCGAGGTTTCTGTCCTCGCTGAGCTCGCCTTAGGACACCTGCGTTACCGTTTGACAGATGTACTGCCCCTTTTCGAAGTCTGCTCCCTCATGTAAAATAAAAGAAAATAAATGAAAGGAGGGAAAATCCCGCTCCTACTTACGCAATAACAGGCTTAAACCAATCAAAAATAAATAAAATGGGGTCAATAACCCAAAGCGCAAATTTCATATATAAAAGCCAATTGGAAAAAGAAAGGGTGGGCACGGTAACAGCTAATATCCCAAGGCGAGGTCAGCGAGGGCACAATGGCCTCGCGTAGAGCGTTTATTGATATCTCCAAAGAAAAATAATGATGATGATCGGCATGCTGAGTGCCCCTGAAGGTAAAGAGTGAAGATGACAGGGATGGTGAAAACCCCGACCAAGTACCTTGATCAGCCGGGGAGCGCGAGAGCCGGTACGTGAAAAGCTGAAAAGAGACTTGAGAACACTGGTTAAAAGTGGTGACGGTGACTGCCCAGTCAACACTAGTCACCGGGCAGCCATCGTCACTAAAACCCAAAGTGCAAACTCTCAGGGCCACTTAAGCCTCCATCCGAGACATGTATGTACCTGGACAAGGAGATGTACATTTATGGTACAGTAGAAAGTATAAGTAGCAAGGAACAAAAGTCAAAGCGGTGTGCAGATGCCTGCTTCAGCTTCAAAGTATATCCGCTGCTAAAGTAAGGAATAGGAGGAGCAGGACGAAAAGAAATGAAAGTAGAGGAAAAGAAATAAAAGGGCGAAGTGAGAAAATGACGTGCATAGAAGGGTTAGCAGGTTTGTAAGCACGCCCCGCGCGCACCCATGTCCGCACCGTGCTTGCGGAAGTGCCACTGCCAAAACCGCGACAGCGAGACGCCAGAAACAGAACTCAGAGCACGGCGTAATAAAGGAACCAATGGACATTGCTAGGTCACCGAGACCATCCGCGTTCAGGCCGCGACATTGAGCGCAGGACACAAATGACTAATAGTGTCTCGA
Source organism: Dermacentor andersoni (assembly GCF_023375885.2). Lineage (NCBI taxonomy): Eukaryota > Metazoa > Arthropoda > Arachnida > Ixodida > Ixodidae > Dermacentor > Dermacentor andersoni. The sequence continues at coordinate 14,101,834 of NC_092823.1, read as the reverse complement.
AAGTGCTGGGCGCCCGGACGACAGCACCGAGGCATAGCCTCCGATGCGCCGAAGCCTAGAGGCGGGAGTATCCACAGCACGCAGCCGGTGCCCGCGAAAGCGCCACCAAATGGCCGCATACGCCAAGGTAGGCAAGAAGGTCTATGAATACAGTGGAGCACAAGTGCGAGCAGTAGCCTGCTGAGCACTATCCGGCAGCCACAGTATGGACGGTAACCATAAAAGCCAAACAGAGAACCCCGGGGTCCTAGTAGCTGGACGTGTTGAGCCAGCCACGGCTCCGATGCCGGACGTTCTCGTACGTTTAGCGAATCGACCATTCAGTTAAGCTCCGTATAGGAGCTGAATGCATGGGCCTGGGGTCAGCCACGAACCCCCAGCCGACGCTGCGTGGTTGGTGCCGTCAGAAAGGGGAGGAGATTAAGCACCAAATCAGGGAGTGCCGGGTTCCAAGTCGCTGGATACAAGGGGGCCAGCCACGGCGCCCACACCGGCCACTCCGCAGCAATCGGCTGTCCCAGTCGCTGGAAGGCCCAGCGGTTCAACAGTGGTCGCAGTGACAGAAAGGGAATAGCCTCGAAACTGCCAAATGCATTTACCATGCATCCACTAGAGGCACATCCCGCGGGCAGTCCGGCACCGCCGCGCTCACCAAGCGTTCGATGCGGGTAAGGATGGCGCGATTGCGGGCGCTTTGGAGCAGCATCGGGTAATCTGCGACCCGAATGGTGTCGCGTGAGGCACCGTCCAGGTGGCCCGCCAGCTCCCTCGTCAGCGTACAATCAGTGAGGTAATGATGAAATGTTTCGGCAAGCACGCCACACGGACAGAACGCGGTGCGCGCAAGGCCAAACCTGTTCAAGTAGTAGGGGAAGCGGCCGTGTTCCGTGAGAATATGAACTAAAGAGCGGGATGGCGGGAAGAACGCAGGAATCTGCACAACGCTGGACACCCAGTGAATTAGAGCTGTATCGGAATTGGCAGACCGCCACCTGAGGCCCCACTCACGTTGTATCTGAGCGTAGAATTGGGTTTTGATAGCTCGGATGGAGGTGCGCAGTACGCGCGGGAGGCCATAACGTGCAGCACTAGCGGCAGCGTCATCTGCCAGCTCGTTTCCCAGAATGTTACGGTGCCCTGGCACATGATGCAGAGCAATGGAAAAGCGAGCTGAAAGACTCCGGAGGGCACGCTTAAGCTGCACTACCCGCATGTCAGTAGAAGTAAAGGCAGAAATGGCCTACAAAAGACAAAGGCAATCTGAGTATACATTGACTACGGTAAACGATGTCGGCATGAACATTAAGTAGGCGAATGCCTCTTGTAATGCAACCGCTTCTGCGCAGTACGCACTGCTCGCTCCGCGTATGCTAAATTTCCCTATGTGAAGAACGCGTTGGTGAGGGCTCATCACTACATACGCGGCTCCCGCAGAGAACTGCGTAAAGGAGCCATCCGTGTAGATGTGCAATGCCGGGCTAAGGGACTTGCTGAAGGCTGCGCGGGGTGTGAGCCGGCTAAACGGATACCTGAATCGATCGGCCGGGTGATCGGTCCACTGATCATATCCGTATGCAATGTTCTCCGGATGGAAATACAGAGGTCCGAAACACATAGGCTGTCGTAATGTAAATAATCTAAACTCGGCAAGTATTCTGTCCAATTCTAGTGTTAAAGGCGGCGCCCGGGCAAGGATTTGCAGTGCCGCTGTTCGCGTGGTGCGATACGCTCCCGTGAGAGCAAGCAGCGGAACCCGTTGTAACGATTCCACCTTGTCCCTAAGCTGGCTATCGGGGCAATCCGACTACCAGACCGGTGCAGCGTACGTGATGATTGGCAGAATTACCTGGCGATACAGCTTCTGTAGAGTACCCGGTCGAAGGGAGTAATGAAGGCGAAGATAAGCTAAAATTTTGTGAGTGGTTCGTTCCAATTTTTGCCTGACGTAATCCGCGTGAGGTTGAAAACCTAATCGCGAATCAAATACTACCCCAAGAATTTTTAAGCTGTCTTTTTTACGGAGGCGTCCCTCACCCATACACACTTTGAGCCCCTGCCCCGCGACCGAAGCAGTGCCGTGAGGAAACGCCACAAAAAAGGATTTTTCCACATTAATGGCGACCCTGACTTCTTGAGACCAAGCGTGCACGCGGTCCAAAATCACGGCCGCCTTTCTTTCAATGTCAGCTCGGTTCACGCCAGGTACAACAATGATGGTATCGTCAGCGTACGCTTGAGCAAACGCGTCCCCTGGGAGATCCAACTCCAGGACCCCTCGGACTACCACGTTCCATAAAAGCGGACTGATGGGGGACCCCTGTGGGCTCCCCAATGTAGGTGCTGCAGACACTTCTCCCGAATGGGAACGGTACACAATGGTGCGATCAGTTAGAAATGAGCGTAGTAAATGGAATAGGTTACGTGGGCAACCGTTGCGCTGCATGTATGAGAGTACTTGCGGGTGCCAGACGGAATCGAAGGCACATTTAAAATCAATGGCAATCAGAATAGCCGGCGTTTTTGACTGTTTCAGGACTTGGAGTCGGCGGCACAATTCGTACAGGGCCATGACGGCACTCCTTCCATGAGTAAAACCGAATTGATTTGCGTGGATTAGGTGAGAGGAGTGAAGGAAGTAATAAAAGCGGGAATTTAATAATCTTTCAAGAATTTTGCCGAATAATGAATTCATTACAATAAGCCTGTAGGAGCCCGGAGAATCCGGAGGTCGTCCGGGTTTAGGGATAAAAACCACCCTGCCCTTCTTCCACTTCTCCGGAAAATGCCCCAATTTTAATGCCGTGTTGAAAATAAATAGAAAGAAACCCGGGTGATATTGAAAAAGTAGTTTTAGTATGGAAAGGGTAATGCCGTCAAGGCCCGGGGCCGAACTGGTCCGACCAATGTGCAGGGCATATTCTATCTCTGACAGGGTGAACAGTTTGTCATCCCTTCTTGCGACAGCCGGGGCACCTGCAATTGCTCGTAATTCCCTGTGCAGAGCAGTGTCGTGCGCCGAATCATCACGGGCAACCTGCGTTCGGAGCAGTAACGCTGCAGAATCCAGTCCGTCTTTGGTCATGGTACCCGCCGGCGTGCGTAAGGGCGGCAACACGATGGGGTGGCGGAGTTTTTCAAATGCCGATTTGAACGCTACGCCGAACATGTTCTTCCGCGAACTTTCTGTACAGAAGTTCTTGAGTGCCTGAGACTTGGCGACCTCAATTAATCTTCTGTAGGAGACTCGCGCACGGACGAACGCTAAGTGGAATGCATTGCGGAGGGACGGGTCTCGAGCGTTTTGATAACGTCTGCGCATTGCGCGAACACGGTTGCGTTCGACAGTTAATTGCGGCGACCACCAAGCGTTCGCTTTGTGCGGCCCCCGTTTCGGCACCTGCAAGTTTCTCTCGTAATGGCTGTCGTACAATAGGTAAAACTTCTGGATGATATGATCGAGGGCCTGCCCAGTATGCGCCGTCAGCTGCTGCACCGTCGCGAACCAGGGCTCGTTTACAAGCCAGCGTGTGAGACGTATGCGGCCCGCGAACGTGAGCTTTTTCCTGAGCAGGAGCGGCGTTCCCTGGAACGAGAATACGATGTCGCGGTGCTCTGAAAGTGTCTCCTCCTCCGACACTCGCCACATGTATCCTCTGTTGGCCATGTTTGCACTGGCCAGGGTTATGTCTATCCAACTCTCGGTATAATGATTTTCGTACGTAGCGGCCGACTCGGGATCATTTAAGATATGCAGATCATGTGCGCAGATCAGCTGCATCACCGCTGCACCCCGGCCATCACAGCCGCCACGACCCCAGTTAACATGTTTAGCGTTAAAATCACCTCCTATTATGACATTGTCTTCCTGGGTGCGTGTTAGACAATCAGACACAGTATCCAGGAATTGGGCTATGTCCACATGCGGCGGCGCGTACAGTCCGAGCAGGAGAAATTTGATATTGGGCGTTGACAATTTCACCGCAACGACGTTGGTGCTGGTCAAGACGGGAAAACAGTCGAAACCCGACCCGTCCCCGAAAATAACTACTCGGGGACTGTCGGGCGAAGCAAAGCGATGGTAATGTTCCAGAATACCCGGAATCGCACCCGCCCTGATGTAGGGATCACAAACGACGGCAAATGTGATGCCTTGCGTCTGCATGGCTCGGACCAGCACCATCGTCGCCGCCTTTGCATGGTCCAAGTTAGCCTGAATGAATTTCAGATTATTGCTTGTGATCATTTAAAAGTCGTGCTGAAGTCTGATTGTTGACAGTATGGGGAATAAATCCAAATGCCCCTACCAATGGCGTGCTCCCACGCGTCCCCGTACCCACAAATCGACGCCCCGCCGCATGCGACCGCGCCGTCTGCACGCACCCCACCACTGGACCCGACTCCTGTGCGGAGGGTCCGCAGCGCCCCAACCCCAAGAGGGGAACGCTGCGGGCCCCACTCCACTTAATTGCCATAGTCAGTACGGGCTTTCAATCTTGCGACCCGCTCAGCCCGTGTCGGGCAACGAATATCGCTCGTCGGGTGTCCCGCAGAGTCCCTTCCCGTCGCCCTGCACGCCGCACAGGCCACCGCCGCATCCCCCATGCGCACAGTACAATTTTCTGCCAGGTGATTACTGGCACACTTTGCACATATCGCCCTAGACGTGACGTCTTTAACGGGGCAAAAGCGGCGCGTGTGCCCATACGACGCGCAGAACATACACAACGAGACATAAAGATCTTCAACTGCACGCGCTGCGGTCCACCCGACACAAATTCTGTCTTTTTTCAGGAGTTTCCGAAAATCTGCCGGGTTTACCTCAACGATGTGTGTCATATTACCGCCACGCTCTTGAAACGATACTAATACTTTGCTTGCGGCAGTGTCCAATTCGAACCCGGGATTCCGGGCGTTAATAGCTTCAATGAGGTTCGTTGAGGATACCTCAGGGTCGACACCAGTAAGCTTAACATGTGGTTTCCGTTTCTCCGGGATGCGCATGGTCATAGCCGTACGCGTTATCGGGCTTCCATTAACTGCCGTTTGTAAACGGGCAAGAGTAGTAGTCTCTTTAGCGATGACCGTAACTCCGAGACGAGTCTCGCGCAGAGTTAATTCACCAAGTCCCACACTACGAGGGTCTATGTTTGCCTTGAGCAGTCGCATGACATCCTTAGCTGGAGAATTGGTGGGACTTACCGGAGTCAAAAAAGCCACGTGTCCCTGCACCCACTGCCGTGAGGTCGCCATGCTTGTTGTAGTCCCGTGACCATCAGGCGCCCCCGAGGCATGCCCAGGCCCCGGCGCCCCCGCCGACGTGACCGGGCAATCGACTCGGCCGGCCACCGCTGCTGCGTACGAGCGGCCGGGCCCCGACATACTCGCAACGGCCGCCTGTATCCGGGATTCCATAGCCTCCTGCCTGGCCTGGGCGAGCTGCCGGCGAAGTTCCTGCATCTCGCCATCTCTTTGTGCCGCCGCCGCCTGGAAATCTGCACAGTTCTTGACAATTGCATTTAGCTCTGTAATGATCTGAGCCCGAACCAGATTAGTAATTTTGGTCTTGTCGTCGAAAAGGATTTCTTCAACGCGCCGCTGACGCGAGGCAATATCATCCCACTTCTCTGTGTACCTGAAATCCGCAGCTGGGTTGATCGGGTTTTCTGTTAAATTAGCAGGAATTGGAGCTCCGGTAGTGTGTTCATTTCCTAAGTCGACGCCTGCCGGCGCGCCCCTCTGTACTGCGACACCCTGCCCGACCATATTTACCAGCTCATCGCCGTCTTGCGAAAAGATACTTGTACCTGATCCCGGCGAACTGCCGACACTCTGTGACCTGTTACCCTGGGGCGATCCCCCGCGCGTCTGCTTCAGCCGCGACATGGACTCATACCCTCCTGGGGGCAGCCATATTGGCTTCCCCGCCTACGGCCGGGAAATGCGGACGGAAAATAAAGGCAAATGTACGGTTTAATCCCCCTCCCGCGCGTCAACTGGGGTCCCTGAGAGTTCCGAAACAGCCCACGATAATCGAATATGTCGTAGGACGAAAAGTACTTACGTTATTGCCGAAAAAACGGAGCCCGATGCTGCCGGCCAGCCGAACACTTGCACGAGCCCCAGTCAAACTCCCCGCCTGACACTGTCCTCGGAACAGGTCGCGCAGGCCCGACCGGCACCGCCCCGAAGGGAGACCGGGGGCCCATCGCTTGGCGCTAGAAGCGTGGACAACTCAATGGTCCGCTTCCCGCTCCACCGAGTAAGTAAAGAAACGATGAGAGTACTGGTATTTCACTGTCGGCCACGAGGACCCCGCCGAAACGAGGCCGTATCCCGTGACCTCCCACTTATGCTACACCTCTCATGTCTCTTCACAGAGTCAGACTAGAGTCAAGCTCAACAGGGTCTTCTTTCCCCGCTGATTTTGCCAAGCCCGTTCCCTTGGCTGTGGTTTCGCTAGATAGTAGATAGGGACAGAAAGTGAGAGAGGCAAAAAGGAGAGATGCCTCGCCCTGCACCACTAGTGTATCGCAGGTGTGAAGAGAAAGCCAAATTTAATATAAAAAATGAGGGAAGATATCCAAAAAATGTTTTTTTGAAGAAAAATAGGAAAAGAAAGAAAGAGGAAAAGAAGAAAGTAGAAGATGGAAAGAAGTAATGATCATCACCGTCGGCGAAACCACAGCAAGAGAGCGGGTTGGTGCGGGATTTATTGATCGATAATTTACATATATGTTTCTTCATCTTGAATACAATTGACTTCTTGAGGCTTGCTTGCCTTGAGCCTTGTGTCTTGAGGCTTGCTGCCTTGAGTTGCCCTTGACTTCAGGGATCTTGCGTCGAAAGTTGAAACGAACTGTTTTCTCCTACTCTTCTTGGTGGTAGTGTGAGATTTCTCTATTTTTCAAGATGTAAGACGCTTGTTGTCCTGCTTCATTTCTACGGGAATTATTCTATAATAGCCTGGGAGTGGAGCAAATGATCCCTCGATTTTTCGCAGGTGATTAAACTAGGTAAGAGTGAGTTGGTACCCGACGCCGGACGAAAGTACGTATACACCTAGCCCTTCCGGGGGTCGGTTCTCCTTCCGAAGCGGCATCAGGTCTGTGTATACAGTGAATTATCTTTACATGAGTTACAATTTAAGTTTTGTTAGTATTAAATTTGTGGGATAGAGTCTGTAATTATCTTTATCATTTCCTCGATAATGTCCAGAGCTTGATTATTTTTAATTAATACTGGTTTTCTTCTTTTAGGGTTATTTCCAACAATTTTAATTAATTGTTTTCGTTGGATTTCTCTTATTCTACATGATTCCAGATAATGGTCAAAATTTATGGCTGCTTGTTGACATTTGCATGTATTCGTGTTAGACAAGTGGAATCTAAAAAAGTAATGAGGAAATCTCCCATGACCTGAGATTGCCTGAGATGTATAGTAGTTGCCTATAAAGTTATCTGGGATTGTTCTGACATTTTTTATCCATTCATAGGTAAAGCTATTTTTTCCCTCATTTTGCCATATTTTGTTCCATTTGTCCTTCACCAAAATATTGAGTTGTTTTTTTAATAAATGGTTTGGTAGCCGGTAAATCAACGAACTCTCCTACTATACTAGCCTCTTTGGCTAACAAGTCCGCCATATCATTCCCTTTGTTGTTGTTATGTCCTTTGACAAATGATAAGGTTATTTTTTCCCGTGGTAATCCTAAAAGGTTTTTTCTTTATTTTAACTATAAGTGGGCTATTGTTTTTGGGATTTCGTAATGGTTGTAAGCACGAAAGGCTGTCTGTGAGGATTTGGAATGTATAACTAGTTTCCTTTGATTCTATGTATTCTATTGCTTTTAATAGTGCTATCGCTTCACCCTCATAGTTCGATGAATATTCTGGTAATTTGAACAATTTTGTTAATGTTTCTCCTCTTGAATTATACGCAACATATGCTGCTCCTACTTTCTCTTCCGTTTTGGAACCGTCTGTATATATTTTTATGTCCACGTCTTGCTCTTTGTCTGTGAATGGAAAGGACAAGTTTCTAGACGGGTGAAATTCCCACAGATCGTATTTTGATACGACTTCATTTTCGGTAAACACTATCTTTCCATAAGAAGTTTTTACCTTTTACGAATATTTGATATGTTTCTATTTCCTTTTCTATTGTTAATGCTATTGGTGGGATGTTGGCTAATATGTTTAGAGAGTAATTCGATGTGGTTCTGTATGCTCTGGTTAGTAGGATTAATGGTATTCTTTGAATTGCTTTAAGTTTTTTATTAATCTCTATCTTTTTACTGTACCAGACTGGAGAAGCGTAAGCAATCATCCTCTCAATCCCTCTAGTATAAATAGTCTTTAATTGCTTTTGTTGAATTCCCTTTCGCCCTGCAGTAAATTTACTTAGTTGGTAAGTTAAATGGGCTACTTTATCTTTAATGTATTGCATGTGAGGGATAAATGACATTTCAGAATCAAAAATAACGCCTAGTATTTTTAATTCCTTCATCATTTTCAGTCTTTTTCCGCCAAGTTTTAAATGTGGTGGGTGACTATCATATTGTTTACCTATAATTATAAAGTTTAATTTTTCTGTATTGAATTCAAGTCTCATTTCTTGTGCCCAGTTATTTATTTGGGTTAATACTTGATTGGCTTTGTCCTCTAGTGTTTTCCTTGCTTTTGCATTAAGTACAACTGTAATATCGTCTGTGAAGGCCATTATGTACGTGTCTTGAATACTTTTAGCTTCTAATAATTTTGCCATCATCAGGTTCCACAAGAGAGGACTCAAAGGTGAACCCTGTGGGGATCCTGTCGCTAAATTTCTGTCGACTTTTACATTATCTTGATCATATCTTATTTTTCTGTTGGTTAGCACAGAGTTTATCATTGATCTTAAGTTATGTGGGCAATTGTATTCTTGAAGAATTTTAGTTACTATGTCCGCTCTAATACCGTTGAACGCATTCTTAATGTCTAGTGAAATGATTATACTGCTATTTTTATCTATTTTATTCTTGCTTACTCTCTTTGTTATTTCAAGAAGGGCTGTTGTTGTCGAGGTATTGTGGCGAAACCCAAATTGTTTTATGTGTAACTAATTATTTTTAAACAGGAAAAAATATGTCTTTAATTAGTTTCTCTAAAATCTTTCCTAAGATAGAATTAATAGCTATGGGCCTGTAATTACCTACTCCTATTTTTTCCTCGTTATTTGCTTTATTTATTAGAATTACCCTGGATGTTTTCCATTGTGTAGGGAAATGACCAAGTTTTAAACAGGCGTTAAATAAATTAAGAAAATATGTTTTGTGTTTCTCGTATATTCTTTTTACAAATTCAGTTTGTAAGTTGTCAGGTCCTGGTGCCACGTCCTTACGCAAATTTTTTATCAGAGAGTCCAGGTGGTCATTGCACTGGTGATCACCCTGTACCTGGTGTTCGAGTTTGTTTTCGGCTTGGTCTGAATTCCTAGTAAAGTTGCATTCTTCTACTGGGTACAGTTTTCCTAAAATGTATTCCACGGTTTCTTGTAATGTTTGAGTTTGTTCCCCCTCTTCTTTTTCAATGCTGGATATAGTAATTTTCTTAATTTTGTTATTAGCTATTTTATAAGGAAGGTTAAAAGGGTTTTTTGAGCTAGCTGAACAGAAAGCTTCCCAGTTTGAGTCTTTTGCTTTGTTCAGCATGTTATATATGTCGTGTTCTGTATAGTATTCTTTTTTGTATGCTTCTCTTATCTCGCCTTTAGCTTTCTGACATCTTCTTCTCATCGCTCGAACTTTTTTCTTTTTATTTCGAGCTCTGTTGTCCACCAAGCATTCATTTTGTTTTTAGAAGGTTTCAATTTTTTAGTATATTTTGTTTCTAGATTATTTAGCTTTGACTAAAATATGTCGAGACTGTCCTCTACTTCTTTTATACTCTTAAATTCATTGTTGTTTGCAAACCATTGGTCTTCTAATATTGCGTCCAAAATCTTTTTTCTTCCTTTAAGTGTAATTCCATGTTTTTCTTCTTCCGAGTCGTGTGCTACCTGTATTTCAATTTTAATATATCTGTGATCACTATTGTTAAAGTCTTTTAGCACTTCCCATCTATTAATATCGGCCTCGAATAGATTGTTTACAATTGATAAGTCAATCCAAACTTTTGCCCTTGATGTTTTAAATCTTGGGGGAGCGTTACTATCATTTGAGACTATTAAGTTATTCCTAATTATTAATTCTAAAATGTTTTCCCCTCTTGTATCATTTGTTTTACTTCCCCATGTAGTGTTTTTGGCATTAAAGTCGCCGGTTATTAAAAGTTCTGTATATTGAATAGAGTTTAACAGATTTTCTAGCCTTGATAAATATTGGAAATTATCCGTATTAGGTGGCCAGTAACAATTAAGTAATAAAATGTCTTTGCTTTTGAACTTTATTCTCATTGCTATTGTGTTTTCTTCTACTAAAATAGGGAAAGTAATTATTTCTTTACTGTGGATTATTATTGCTACATTCGGTTTAACGTTATGTGCTATTATCTTGTGTTTTATAGGGAATCCGATTATTTTATTTGCTAATGCATACGGTTCTTGTAGTGCGGAAATATCTTGTTTATATTCTTCTTGATAAAATTTTAATTATTCTAATGCTTTATATGATCGTGCTAAATTTACCTGTATAATGTCTAATGTGTCTGATCTATGATGTGTTGGAAGTTTGTTGTTGTTAGAAGCGTTAGAAGCCATGTTTGCTGTAGAGGTTTTAGATTCTCAAGTTGAATTTTCGAGAGATAACTTGGACACTCCCAAGACATCATAGAATGGTTAAATTCTTGAATTCCCTCACCTTCGCAAATTCTGCACAGGGGGTCGTCCTCACAGTCGTTGTTTTTGTGTCCTCTTTGGCCGCTGTTGGTACAGTGAGAAGGCCGGTCGTATTTGAACGCGGTGTGCCCATGAGAGGCACACCTGGTGCACCCAGGAAAGAATATATGATCGAAGATAGGGCATCTCGACCAGCCAATGTTCAGAAACTTTTTATTTCCAACAGCGGAAATACCATTACGATTTAGGCCGAAAACGACCGTCATTCCTTGCCTCCCCTTCCATGTCTTTTTGATTTCCATGTCGTCTGGATTGCATGACAGGTGATTTTGCTTGATTACTTTTTCTGGTAAGGTTTCCAGGTCGGTCTCTTCATCGATTCCAATGACCTTGATTTGGAGCCGATTTTCTTTTGGAAGTTTTGTAGTCAAGTTTTTGAGGTCGTTGTCTTTTTCAAAGTGAGTAAGAAGCTTGCTGGAAGCTTCTTTTGATGATGTTGTGACGACAACACCCTCTCGTCCGTTTTTCATTGTTGCATCTTGTAGCCCCAGTGTGACAGGGTCAACTTTTCTTTTGATGAGGGCAGCTACTTTGTTCTTGTGCAATGTCCCCGATGAGACGACCAGCGCGTACGTCTGTTTTGGGTTTATGTCTGTCGACAGACTTTCTTCTCTTCCTGTTGATTGCTCCTCCGTTCTTGAGATTCTTTCCTCCGAGGACTTACGTTCAAGCTCTTCGATCCGTCCTTTCTGGTAGGCGATCTCTTGAGCTTGTTCCATGATCAGTGTTTTCAACTTGGACTGCTCTGTCAAGATCGTTTCGATCATCTGAGTGACTTTTTCATCTCCTCCCGTTAAGGTGGAGATTCTGAGTAGCGCTTTCATTGTTGCTTTATCTGACTTTGAAAGTCTTGAAAGGGTTGTGCTTTTTTCCCCTTTGCTTAATACCATTGAGCTCTGGGACGCTCTGTCCTCTTCGAGGGTGACTTCCGATTTTTGTTCTTGATTCCCCTCACTTCTGTCTTGGTGGTCATTTTCGCCGTTCGGTGTGGTTTCCTCTGGAATACCATCTTGCTGTTCTGTTTCATCGATGTCTTGGCATTGCTTTTGTCTTAGTTCCTGGTGCGTTTCTTTTGGCTGGATGTGGTCGGTCACTTCATTTTCCTTGCTAGGTTGTTCATCCTCCGGTACCTCCCCTGGAACCTTGTCCTCTTGGGAGGTGGTTTTTTCCTTTTGTTTCTTCTTGTTTGTCTTCATCTTCTTTGAACTGCCGGTGTGGTTTTTCTCCGACGTGAACTCTCCAAGTGAAGTGGGGCGGAACGTTTTTGACATGGGCCCTAAAACAGAGCTGCCAACTGGACGCGTTCCGCGGGGTTCTTCACTTTTAGATGTGTCGGATTTCCTCTCTTCCTTTCCTCTGAACATTTTGATGTTTCCTAGCTTTGACAGCTGTCACCTGCTTAGAAGGTCTTCCCCTCACTCAAAAGAGGTATTTTTCGCTTCTTTAGGTTGTCATGCGTCTTCTCCGGCCGTTTGAGCGTTCGGGAGCCACTTTTGGCAAAAAGCAGCGATTCCGCCAAATTTAGCCAGACATGACAAAAGACGCGAACAACACTGTGCTTTCTAGAACGGCTATCCAATTTTTAGGCTTTCCGTTGCTTCTAGAAGCCCGTTCTTTTTTCCTCTTTATTTTTCGTAATTTTCTGAATGCAACGGTATGTTTGGTTTTCCTCTGGGCCGAAAATTGACGAAGTTACAGCCTTTTTCGTCTCTGGAGGGACCCAAACAACATGGCGGCCCCCGCTGGTAGGAGCATAGAAGAAGGGACTTTTCTTCCTCAATCTGAGGGCTCCGGAGGATTCTCAAACACTGTGGTTGAGCATAGAAGTTGGCGGGGTTACTCTTAACACTCTAGAGCGGTTTTATCCGCTGGGGCTGGCTTTTTGCGTTGTTTACATACGCAGGCTAGCTGTGCTGCCCCTTGCAAGATGGCGGCGACCATGTAAGCGGGAGGACCACATGTAAAGAACGGCTTTATCACGCGATTTTCACTCTTTCAATTGTTCTTTTTGCTTGGCGAAGGCTCTTCGTAACTTCGGGCACCTCGGGACTTCCTTTTTTCGAAGGTTAAGCCGCTGAGAAGGCTTGAATTTGCGGTTTCCTACGAGGTGGTGGTGGAAACAAAGATGTCTGCCGACGGAGCCCAAACTGCGTCGAAAAACGCTGATTTCTTGAGTTTTAGGCCGTTTTGAGCGGCGATTCTTTGTCCGGAGGTGCATGAGTTGTTTATGGCAGAGGAGTACGAAAGTTCGAAGTTGTACTCACTCGTTTTCTTGGTTGAAAGCCGAAAAAACCCGCTCCCGACCGAACCGGTGGCCGCAGGTGCTGGAGCCGATGATGATGATAGTAGATAGGGACATACGTTAAAGTTGGGCATAGATAAAGGAAAAAAAAGAAAAAAATGTTAATGAATAAATATATATGTAAAGGTAGTAATAAAAATGATAAAAAGAAAAAGCCCCTCCCGTACCACTAAGTATAACGGGGATTTAAAAAAAAGAGGAAAAATAAAAATAAAAAATAATAGGGAAAAAATGGCGGAAAGAGAAAAAGAAAAAGAAGGGGAAAAGAAAAAAAAGAAAAAAATTAAAGAGAAAGATAAAGAGAGAGAGAAGAAAGGGATAAGGCTACTATCCGGCTGGCCACAACCAAGGGAACGGACGACAAATCAGGGGTTTTATTGAAGGTCATTTAGTTGAGGTTTTCCTATATTTGTTTCCAGGTGTTGATTATCTTGGCTACTGGTCTCGTGCTTCTTTCTTGTCTGTGAGGACTTGATTCTTGAGTGTAGATGGCCTATTCTTTTGTGTTGAATTTCGGTCTACCTGCAAAAACTTGAATACATCTTTAAGTAGGGGGAAGTGAGATTTCCCTAAGGGTTTTACTTGTCCTATATATATTTTTTTCTTTTTATTATGAGAAATTCTTGTGTAGATGAAATTCTTGTTTAAAAATAAAGAAACATTGTTTTAGTACTGAGACGGGTGATGGAAGACTCACTAGTAAAGTAGTGTATTTCACATTTGAGAACGCTAAGTTGTGTATATAGAATAGATATGAGTGAGGATTTTTTTTTTGCTTTAAGGTATTCGATTGTTGAGAATTGTATCTGCAAAGATTTATCTTAGGCATGTAAATCTGAAGATATATGTGCACGTATATATACAGTGTATGAATTATCTCATGTTTGAAAGAGTTTTTAGTTGAATTTAAATTTCTAGTTATATATATTGGGATAATTTGAGTGAATAGTATTTCAATTGAGTTCAGCACAGATACTAGGGTAATAGGTCTTTTTTTTTCATACACATATATATAAATCACTTGATGAAAATGCCAGACTTTTCAAAAATCTGGGTCTTTTTGCCTAGGTTGTGGTGCGATACTTTTTTTTGTTTTTACGATCATTTGAAATTTTAGCAAAGGAGATTTGTGACAGTTGTAGCTTGCACTTCGTTATTATTATTATCCTCTTTTTTTTTTCCTTTTTGGCGGAATCACTTATTGTGAACATGCCGTTATTTAACTGATGATAATACTGTACATTCGAAAGATGATATTTCATGAGTATCCAGCGAAATCACTAATGTGAACATGCCGGTTTCCAATACATGAGGGGTGCTTGCCCGTGGTGAAGATATGAAGTAATCGACTTCGTCGACAAGGAAGTAGGAATACCTGTAAACTACCGACGAAATCACCTTGGTGAACGTGCCGGTTAGTTAATTGAGTGAGGTGTTCCTTTTTTCTTTTCTTTCTGGGGCGGAATCACTTAAGTGAACATGCCCGGTGGAGTTTCTTTTTGAGGGGGCGAAAATCACGCGACGTGAAGAATGCATGATTGCCCCTAATGACTTCCGGCGGAATCACCTTAGGTGAACATGCCGGGTGATTTATTAAGTATAGTTCTCTTTTCTTTTTTTTAGGGCTAAAGCACCTAGGCGAAAATGCCCATACCTTTCTTTTTTGGCGAAATCACACAAGGTGAACATGCCATTGAAAATTTTTTTAGGGCTATTGATACAGTTTTCCTTGTCCAGCAGAATCACATTCAGTGAACATGCTGGACTTGATGATTTTCAGCTTGTCAGCTTTATTCGTCTTGGCGTTTAGCCAGGAATGATTCCTTGCATAGACTATCTTTTTAAAGAGAGATCTCTGGGATTATTTACTAGTGTGCCTCCCGACGGAATCATCTAGTATGAACATGCCGGGAGGAAAAAGTTGTTATAGAATTTTCAATCCCACTTTTTTTTTGGCAGAATCACATAGTGTGAACATGCCATTTTGTCTTTTTTTTGTTTTATGGTACATTGGGTATTTTGAACATATCATTGATTCTTTTTTTTCTATATGCAAGTGACCGTTTATATATCTATATATCTATATATATATATATATATATATATATATATATATATATATATATATATATAAATTAATATGTACACACACGGACGTGTGTATACATATATATTGACACGTGTACTTATCTTTATCGGGCGACCACGCTTCGCCGCCTAACAAATGCTATCACACAGCGCGGGACGCACCTGCATGTATCCGAAGTTTCTGGAAAGTTATCGATGCTTCTATCCGCGGTCTGTTGTCGCCGAACCTTGTGTTATCTAATTTCATCGCCTGACGCGAATGATGTAGAACTATGTGGAAGGCACGCGGGTCCCAACGATTAGTCTGGAACATTCGATGACTGCTCTATAGAAGCCGACGCGCTTGACCCGCTGATCAGATTTTTCGACGATCGCCGACTGTGTTCGCCGCTCTCGTTGTGCTTTAAGTGTAGCCTGTTTTGTGGGCACAGGTTCGCCCAATAAAAGCTAGTTTACCCTTTCACAGTATTGCTACTGTGTTCTTTGCCATCACGACCACGTGACATCTGGTGGAGGTGCTTTTGGTCCATGTACCGCACGCCCCCGACAAGCCGTGATCCAAGCCCGGACCGTAAAGAGAGCACCAACGTAGTCACGGACCATCGAGTAAGCCGTCGTCTACAACAGCTGCCCTCGGAACACGGACTTCTACCTGAGAAGACCAAGAAGATCGTGGCCAAGACAACCCCAATGGCTGCCCCAGCGTCCCCCGTTGTCCTGCAACAACCTCGGGACCCACCGACCTTCCATGGAGCAGCGACTGAAGACCCGGAATCATGGCTGGAGACCTACGAACGCATCGCGACGTTCAACAACTGGGACTCCGACGACAAGCTGCGGCATGTCTACTTCGCCTTAGAAGACGCCGCCAGAACTTGGTTTGAGAACAGGGAATCGACCTTGACAACGTGGGACCTGTTCCGTAGCAGCTTTTTGCGCACCTTTACGAGCGTCGTGCGCAAGGAAAGGGCCGAAGCCATGCTGGACGCCCGAGTGCAGCTACCCAACGAGAACGTCGCCATATTCACGGAAGAAATGAACCGCCTGTTCCGCCACGCCGACCCGGATATGCCCGAAGAGAAGAAAGTCCGCCTTCTCATGCGTGGCGTGAAGGAAGAACTTTTCGGCGCAATGATACGAAGTCCACCGAAGACCGTAGAAGAGTTTCTTCGCGAGGCCACCAGCATCGAGAAGACACTCGAAATGCGGAACCGGCAATTCAACCGCCGCACGAACTCTACCAACTACATAGGAATTCAGTCACTGGCCAGCGACGACCTGCACGAGACTATCCGAGCGGTCGTGCGGGAGGAACTACAAAAGCTGTTCCCGTCATCGCAGCCTCAAGTGGCTTCGATTGCCGACGCCATACGTGAGGAGCTCCAACAACAACTCGGAGTAGCCCCTGAATCGCCGCAGCCTCAGCCGCAAGCGATGACATACGCCGCTGTAGCCCGCCGTCACGTTCCCCCTCCGCGCCCACGGCAGGGCCCAGTGACGGCACAGTTCCGTCGTCCACCACCAACCCCGCCGCCAGCACGCCAACCCGTCACCCCACGCGGCATTCCAAGGAAGACTGACGTTTGGCGCGCCCCTGACCATCGCCCGCTTTGCTATCACTGCGGAGAAGCCGGGCACATCTACCGCCGATGCCCATACCGGGAGATGGGACTCCGAGGGTTCGCCGTGAACGCGCCGCGACCACAGATTGGCGAACGACCTCGCGATATCGCCGACTACCTCGCCGCCGCTCAGTGGAGCCCTCGACGACCGTCCCGTTCGCCGTCACCAGGCCGTTACCTGTCGCCGCAGCGCCGACCATACACTGGCCCAGCCCGGGGTCGGTCTGCCAGCCCATATCCGGAAAACTAAAAGCAGCAACCGATGGAGGTGCGGTTGCTGTTCGTCGAACTGACGAAGGAAGAAGGAAGGAAGAATTGGAAGGAAGAATTGTTTTTGTTCATGAATTCTGTTTTCTTTCGTAATAACTATAAAAGCTGCACCTGTTTTTTCACCATCTTTTGAACCGTCGGTATATATATTGTAATCTGCATTGATTGATTCAGTTCTGTAGTTTAGTGCGACTCTCTCAGCAGGGTGTGTATGCCATAATTCTATTTTGTCAGCGATATTTGATTTGTTGCAGGACTTTTCTTTAAATATGAAATTGCTATCTTTATGGAATATATCATATAAAGCCTTTTCCTTTTCTATGGTTAAGTGTATAGGTGTGACATTACATATGACTTCAAGAGCCATGTTTGATATTGTGCTGAAGCCCTTGCATATTTTTATTAAAATATTCTCTGTATTGATGTCAGTTTTCTTATAATGCGGGTATGTTGTTTGTACCATACTTGAGAGCCATAAATAATCATTCTTTCGATTCCCCTTATATAGATTTGTCTTAATTTGATTAGGTTTCATTCCCCAATTTATTTTACTGAATTGCGATATTTTGGCTGTCATTTGAGGGATTTTGTTTTTTACCTCTTTTAGATGTGGCATAAAGGTTAGTCCTTTATCAGAAATCAAACCTAGAATTTTCAGTTCATCTTTATACTTTATTAAATCATTGCCTAATTGTAGTTTTGGTGGTTTGCTTTTGTATTTGTTTCCTAGAACAAAGAATTCGCATTTTTGAGCATTAAAACTTAATTTATTATTGTTAGCCCATTGATAGAGTTTCTGTAATGCTTCATTGCCTATTCTTTCTAAGTGTACTCTACTAGTACCCTTGACTATTAATGTGACATCATCTGCAAATGCTTGTATGGTAACATTTTTTGGCATTCTTGTATTTAAAAGCTGAGATAGTGAGGTTCCATAATGTAGGACTGAGTGGTGATCCTTGAGGAGAACCCCTTTCTAGTGTTTTGCTAAAATTGACTGTAGAGGAATTATATAGTATGATTCTTTCTGTTAAAATGTTCGCTGTGATTGTAATGAGGTATGTAGGTATTTGATGCTTTTTCATGATATTAATGATTATTTCTTTATTAATGTTCCCAAAAGCATTTTTAATGTCTAAGGAAATTATAAGGGACTGCATTTTATCAAGTTTTGCTTTGTTTATGACTTCTTTTATATTGTCTAGTGCATTAATTGCGGATGTACCATGCTTAAATCCATATTGATTTAATGGTAGTAAATCATTTACCACTAAGAAGTGATAAATTCTATTGTTAATCAGTTTTTCGAAAACTTTTCCTAGTATGGAATTAATTGCAATAGGGCGATAACTTTCTTCTGGTTTATCTGATTTCTTATTTTTGGGTATTAGAATGATCTTGGAAGATTTCCATCGTTTTGGGAAGTAACCGAATTTAATACAACTGTTGAAAATTTTTATAAAGAATTGTTTATGTGAATAATAAAGTGTTTGAATAAATGAAGTTCTTAAGTTATGCGGTCCTGGGGCAATTCGTTTTTTAAGATTTCGCATTATATAGTCTACTTCTATAGAAGTAAAAGGTAGGAATTCTTGGTTTTCTATTTTATCTGGAGTAGTTGGGTTAACATGTATTTTGTTGTGGCTTTCTTCAAAGTTGTACAATTTTCCTAGCATATATTCGACAGATTCTTCTTCTGTTTCTGTTTGAACACCATTATCTTTTTTAATAACAGGAATTATCACAGTACTTTTAATTTTGTTTGTTGCTAATTTGTATGGAAGAGTAAATGGATTTTTGTTTTTCACAGTAGAGCACAATTCTTTCCAGGATGAGTCCTTTGCTCTACTTATGTTAGTGTTATACTCCTGTAATGCTGCTAGATATACTTTTTTAAAGCTTTCTTTGTTGTCCTCATTTGCTTTTTGATACCTTCTCCTTAATGCTCTAACTCTTTTTCTTTCTATTTCTAATTCTATGTTCCAACATGGTTTTGCTATTGAATATTTTGTTTTTATTGTTTTGGTATATTTTTTTACTAAGTTTTCGATTTTTGAATAAAGAGTGTTTATTATTAATTCTATCTGCATAGGATTTACTATGTCATCTTTTGCTATTTCTTGGAACCATGTGTCTCTTTTGAGTTTTTCTAATACCTGGTATTCTCCCTTCATAGTCAGTCGTTTTATAGGTTCATTAGGTTTATTAAAGGCTGTTATTGCTATATACCTATGGTCGCTAAGAGAGTTTTCTTCCAGCACCTCCCATTTTTGTATCTTGTTTGCCATGGTTTTATTGATAATAGATAGGTCAATTCAGCTTTTCCCATTTTTAGTTTCAAAAGTAGGGGGTGAATTATCGTTATTTAGAATATTTAAATCGTTTCTGACAATGAATTCAAAAAGTTTCTCTCCTCTTTGTTCAGTGGTTAGACCTCCCCATACTATGTTTTTAGAGTTAAAGTCCCCTAGAATTATTACGTTCTCATTATTTTTTAATTTTAGTATTTCCTCAATCTCTAACAAATAGGGTTCGATGGTATCTTTTGGTGAAATGTAACAGTTAATTATGTTGATGAATTCGTTTTGCCATTTAATTCTTATAGCTGTTATATTTTGTGTTGTTAATAATGGGAAAATATGGATTTTTTCGTTATGGATTATGATGGCTGTTTTTGGAAGGACTGGGTGACTTACTATTTTTGATTTTATTGGATAGCCTATTATTTTGTTATTTAATGCGTAAGGTTCCTGAACGACTGATATGTCCTGTTGAAAGTGAGTCTGTAAATTATTTATTTGAGTTGTAGCTTTTATTGATCTAGCTTGATTTAGCTGAATTATGTTGAATGAATTAGTACACATTTTTTATGATTGATAAATACAAGAAAGGAAAAAATATATTTTTTTTGAAGGAAAATACAAGTTAGCAAGGAGACCTTGAGGTAGTTACCTTGAAAAAAATCCCATTCGTCTCCTCTGAGACTCATAAGCTTCATCAAAGGACAGACATGTAGCATCCCACATAGAATGTTTCCTATAGTTGAAGCCCTTCTCCTTGCATACGGGGCAGGATTTAGTCTCTGCCTGGCATTCACTGTAGTAGTGGGCTCCACCACATTCTGTGCATCTTACACCTCTAGATCTGCACTGTTTCTCTATGTGCCCGAAACGTGCACACCTCGAACACTTTGAGACGAGAACATTCTCATAGACTCTGCATCGAGTCCAACCGATGTTTACATGGCCTCTTTTCACCATTTGATTAGCAAGCTCTCGGTTGCTTATTCGTAATGTGACCGATTTTGATGACTCTTTTTTGGTCACCCAAACTATTTTGACCTCTTCCTCGTTTCCGTTGAGGTTGTTTTGCTGGATGATTCTCTCTGGAATCTCCTTTTCATTGACTCCGAGGTCCACGCCTACAATATTTACTTCGGGAGAGAGCCCTTCGGAAATTCTTGTAGAGAAGTGAAACGTCTCCTGGTTGGCCTTAAGGCCTGACTCCAGGCTCCTGAGATCCTCGACTTTATCTGCAACTACTGCTACTCCATCCTTGATGTTCTTGACGTCAACATCTGTAAGACCGAACTCAGTTGGCTCGAAATTCTTGAGCTTAGCTCTTATTTCCTGTTGAGGGTTCTCTGTTCCTGATATGTCTTTGATTAGCAGAGCCCGTTTGAATCCCTGCATGTTGTTTTGCTCACATCCTGCTGAGAAAGACTGCGAGTAGGAACCTTGCTTGGACTCTGCCTCAGCCTTGCCCGTTAGAAATGCATTGTGTTCAATGGTCTTTAGAGCCAAGGCTTTCATGTTTTGGAATTCATGCAATATGGCACCTAATGCCTCTCTTGTTGGAGGAAGGTCATGTCGCAACTCCAGTAGTGCTTTGATGAAGCGTTCGTCAATGTCCATGACGCTTTTCAAATGTTGCTCACCTTCTCTGGATTCCATGTTTCTTTCTCGGTACGGAACTGAACGTTCTGTGTGAGTAGGCTCGATCGAGTGTAGACCTGAAGTAATAGATTCTTCGCGTCTATTTGCCTCTGGGTTGCAAGTTTGATTCTTGGTTTGAGCCTTCTTATGCCCTTTCTTTGTCATGGTTGAATCTCCTTCCCACCAACTAATATCTTGTTCCATCAAAAACTACGTATCGCCAGTTCTGTGCAGTTCTGTGCAGTACACGTCTATACTGCGACAGGCTAAGATGTTAGTTCTGTGCAGTGTGGACAGAAGCTACAAAACTAATGATTTTTTTACTAATGAATAGGGAACAATTAAATAAAAAATTGTTATAGGTTTGTTTGTTAGGCCTCTTACTGACTAACAGTTAAAAAGAAAGTAGCTTTGTACGTTAATTTGGAGCTGATTGACGTGGATTCAGAACGGTATTTCCAAGGTTCAAAATGGCCGCCCTTGCCTACATTTTTGCTGTCCTTTCTTCCTCGTTTCTTACAAGAATATATCGCGAAGCTAGATTGAAATAATGTTTAGATTAGACTAAATCGAGGTCGTAGATTACGAATTTCTACTTTTTATTGACGGATGGCGTTTAGTTAATTGAGATTTGGTGGATTAAGATCAGACGCACATGTGGTCGATAATTAGGGTGGATTATTAAAATGAAGTTGCATTCAGTAGCGAATAACTTTTGATCTAATTATCGTAGAGCGATGAAATTTTAGTTGGTTATTCTCCTCGTTATTCCAAAGGAGGAATGCAAAAACTCAGCACCGCTGCTCCAAGGGATTTGGTGCTAAAAATTGAAGAAATTGTCGTTTTTGCCCCTAGGTCTGACGGTTTGTTTACATTTGTTTTGATGTTAATAACACGGTCGAAATTGCACCAATGTAATGAAACTTCATATATTCTTGACCGCGGAACATTCACGAACAATTCAATACCACATTTGTTGATGAAACGCGCAAAACACCAGAGTTATGAATCAAAAATCCAAGAGCACTTACGTTGCTGTCGGTGCCTTGGGTGGCCAGCCGGAGAGTAGTAGATAGGGACATATATTATTTGGGAGCGGAAAGAAAAATATAAAAGAAAGGTGCTCCGGCCTGTACCACTAAGTATAACAGGCTTGATCCAATTGTAAAAGAAATAATGCGGGCATATGCCAAGTGAATTTAGAGAGGACAAAAAAAAAGGGGGGGGGGGACTACCACCAGGCGAAACCAGGACCAGGGAACGGGCGGCAAAGCGGGATTTATTGAAAGAATACAGTTGTTACAAAGTATTTTAAGTCTTCGTCTTGACTTACAAGTATCATAGGGTAGATTGACACCTGGGTCTTTAGGTGTCTTGGTTAGGTTGGCTTGGTCTTCTTGTGAAGATCTGAAATTGAACTAGGAAGAATAGTTGGTTGATTAAGAAGGAAGTTACGAAGTTACGAAGATGTAGACGAGGAAGAGGAAAATAATTTTTTTTTTGGAGGGGGCTTAACACTGTCGTCGGGAGGGGAAGCCCCACCTCGTTTGGTCTGAGGCCCTTTGAGCAGTGATCAAACCCGGTTTTTTTTTATCTATCGAGTGTGAGATGGACGTAGTATATGCAATGGGATTGGAATGAGTGACGGGTTCAGCCTGAGGTGAAAGGGGGACGCATTCCCCAGGTGACACCGCCTCCCAGTCCGGTTAGAGCTACCTCCATTATGTTTTCTTTTGTTTTTTTATTGTTGTCGTTCGAAGAATAGGGCGTGCGAAAGTCTTTCGCACGTTCTTGTTTGCTGGATGACGTTTCTGAGTAGGTAGATGGAAGGGCGGAGTCGGTGCCAGCTCCGTGTCTCGTTTCTTCAGAACGTATGTTTGTTGCTTTAACGATGTTGTCGAGGTGGATGAGGAGCAGAGTGCAGATTCCGTGTGCTTTGCTCGACTCGAGGGAGCATAGCTATGAAGATGTGGAGCTGATGGCCGTTAGGATGGTGATGTTGGAGGTGGGTCCATTCCTCTGGTAGAAGAGTGCGTGTTGGTGGACTAAATTTCAGAGGTAGTTGGGTACAGATAGTGGCCGGTGGGCCGCTGCCGGTTGGCATGCGTCTGTCCCGTTGTCCACTCGTTTTGTAGAGTCAACTGGGTGCTCCAGTTTGTAGATAGTTGCAGGTTGTCGATGCACGTAGTGCTGTAGCGGGGCAGGTTGATGTTGCATAGACGTCAACGTCTGCCGAGTGTCAGGATGGTTGGTGATGGTAGATGTTCTGGGCTTGGGCAGGTTTCTCGTGGTTTTGTCTTCTTTATTCTCTGGGTTTTTTTCTTTCTTTTATTATTTTTTTTAATGGGGGTAGCGGTAAGCTTAAGTCCATCGCACATTCGAAAGTTTTTTTTCTATGGTACAAGGTGTTCGTTTATGTGTTTTATCATTTCTTCTATTATCTTTATAGAGCTCGGATTTTTTATTATCTGTGGTTTTGATTTGACAATATTAGCATAGGTTTTGTGGAATTTATTACGGAAGTTTTCTGTCTTATTACAGTCTGTTAGTGATTAAGGGAAGTGGCTTCTTTACCACATTTGCATTTGCAGTTGTCGGTTATCTTGAATTTATTGAGATAAAAAGGGAATCTTCCATGCTCTGTTAGTGCCTGTGATAAGTAATAATTTGCCGGAAAGTATGGTGGTATTAGGTTTATGTTTTTTATCCAATCGTGGAGAGGTGTTTTCTCTGGTTCGTTCTGCCACGTTTCGTTCCAGGTATCATAAGCTTGTTTCTTTAATTGGGACTTAATGAAGGATTTGCTGACGGGCAAATGTATCATCTCACCTACTGTGGACGCTTGCTTAGCTAATTCATCGGCCAGTTCATTGCCTAGGATTCCCGAATGTCCTTTGACATGATTTATCGTGATGTCATGTTTGTCCAAATTTGCTTTCATTAGTATTTTTATTTGGTGTATTAAAGGGTTGCAGTTTGTAGGGTTTTTTATCCCTGTTAGGCAGGATTGACTGTCTGTATTTATCTGTATTCGTTCTTTGTGTTGCCACTGTATGGTGTATTCTAATGCCTTTATTATTGCTAGTGCTTCAGCTTCAAAATTGGAACAATGACTTGGGAGTGAGTATTGTTGTTGGTGACTCTATTTAGTCTACCTAAGTGTATAAATGCCGAGCCAACTTTGTCGCCCGCTTTTGATCCATCCGTGTAGATGTGGTTGTTAATTTTATTGTCGGTGTTTTTTGTTGAACTAATTGCGATTCTTTGTGCTGGGTGTATTGACCTTATGTCGTGCTTGTCGGCTATTTCGTTTTTACTGTATGTTTTCCCTTCCCATTTGAATGTGTCCTGACTGTTCAGTATGTTATAGATTTTTATTTCTCTTTCTAGAGTTAGCTTTATTGGTGGCACATTTGCTATGATCGGTAAGAGTTTGTTTGGTGTAGTACGAAATGCTTTTGATATGTGGATTAAGGGAAGTCTTTGGATACTTTGAAGTTTGCGAAGGATGTGTGAATGATTACTAAACCATGCGGGTGCTGCATAAACTATTATTCTTCCGGTGGCTCTAACATATATGTCTTTTAGTTGTTTGGTGGACATCCCCCACTTTAATCCTGTCAACTTGTTTAGACTAGTTGTTAGTTTATTTGTTTTTTGTTTAATTTCCTCTAAGTGTGGAAGGAATGTTAACTTGTGGTCGAATATCACTCCTAAGATTTGAAGTTGCTTAGAGTATTTAATATTTTCGTGATTTAGTTTGATTATGGGAGGGCGTTTTTCGTATTTTTTGCCTACAACCATGAATTTTGATTTTGAGATGTTGAATTGTACTTCTTTTGTTAGTGACCAGTTATTAATTATTTCTAATGCTTGGTTACAGGCTTCCTCTAATGCTTTGCGCGTAGTTGCTTTGATTGTTAGGATGATGTCATCTGCAAAAGCTTGGATGTTAACATTAGGTGGAACGGTTGTGGTGAGCAGGTCTGAAATTGTTAAGTTCCATAGTAAGGGGCTCAATGGAGAGCCTTGTGGGGATCCTTTCGATAAGAGTTTTGTGACGGTGAAGGAGTCTGTTTTATATGTTACTGACCTGTTTGTAAGAATATCTAAACTAAGCGTTTTTAGGTTGTTTGGGCAATTTACTTCGCTGAAGTAGTTATTGATAATTTGGTGTTGTATATGGTTGAACGCATTTTTTATGTCTAATGATATTATAAGCGAAGTTTCTTGGTTGTTTGATTTAATGTGGTCTTTTATATTTGTTAATGCTTGTGTTGTTGAAGTGTTGTGAACAAAACCGTATTGATTGCTAGGGAAATGACCATGTTTGTATAGAAAATGATAGATCCTGTCTTTTAGTAGCTTTTCAAGTATTTTCCCAAATATTGAGTTGATGGCGATTGGTCTGTAGTGGTTCGGTTTGGGATTGCTATTGTCCAGTTCTTTTTTTGGAATAAGAATTATGTTGGAATTTTTCCACACTTCAGGGAAATGCCCTAGAGAGAGGCAGGCGTTAAATATTTTCAGAAAGAAGTGTTTGCGATGTGAGTACAGTGTTTGTATGAATGATGTTGACAAGTTGTCAGGACCAGGTGTAACGTCTTTTCTTAGTTGGCTGACTATGGTATCGACTTCTTATTCCGAGAATGGTGTGTCATTATGTATGGAACCGTGTTCGTTTGTAGTGTCGGCGTGGTCAATTTGATTAGTTGTTGTTTCCTTAAAATTGGTGGTTGGGAATAGTGTGTCGATAATGAATTGAATTGATTCTTGCATTGTGGCGGTTTGGGTGTTGTCGTTTTTCCTCATGGCTGGAATGATTGTTTTGGTTTTAAGCTTATTTGCTGCTATTTTGTATGGGAGAGAAAATGGGTTGCCCTTAGATATTTTTCCGCAGAATTCTCGCCATGAGTTAGTTCTTGCGTTGGAAATGTTTTTTTGATATTTAGTGAGACTTTCTAAATATAATCGTTTGTAATGGTCTCTGGTTTCGTCCCTAGCATTTTGATATCTTCTTCTTTGTGCTCTCACCTTTTTCCTTTCTATTTCTAGTTGTGGGGTCCACCACTTGTTAGATCTCTGATTTACGGAATTGATATATTTCGAGTGTTGTTTTTTAAGTTTTTGGTTTTTAGAATAGAAGTGGGTGATAACATGATCAAGTCTGGTTATAGTGGTTATCGGTTCTGTTGATGTTTCAATCATCCAAGGATCGGTTTTGAGTATTTGCAGAATTTTAAATTCCCCGTTTTTGGTTGATCTTTTCTATTTGGTGGTTTCCTGATTGACTATTTCGTATGATATATATTTGTGGTCACTGTTATTAATTTCGTCTAGTATTTGCCAGTTGCTTATGTGTTCAGTAAATTGTGGTGTTGTTAAAGTAAGGTCAATCGAACTTCTCCCATTGACGGTTTCGAATGTTGGAGGGGAATGAGGTGAATTAATAATTTCTAAACTATGCGTAGTGATAAACTCTAATAACAGATTGCCTCTAGAAGTTGATTGCACGCTTCCCCAAGCTGGGTTGGAGGAATTAAAATCTGCCACTACCAGGATGTTTTCGTGTTCGATTATTGATGGATCTAATGTGTTTAATGTTGTTTCAATGTCATCTTTTCGGGGAGCATATACATTTATGAGTTTGAATTGGTACTTTGCACACGTTAATGTGACGTAAATAATTGTGGGTGTGATATGAATTGGGAATATTTGAATGTTGGGGTTATGGATGATTATTGCGGTTTTCGGAGCGGTGGGACTTGATATTATACGATGTTTAATAGGAAAACCCATTACTTTGTTTTTGTATGTGTAAGGTTCTTGGACTATTGAAATGTCGTGTTGTGATATGTGTTGTTGTATGTTGAGGGCTTCGTTTGCCTTTGCGGAGTGGGCTAGATTGCACTGAATGATTTTTAGAGAGGTCATTTTTGAAACTTGTTCCGAAAGTGGTGATTTACCAGTGCCTTTTCCTTAAAGACTTTGGGCAATTAGCGTTTACGAGTCCCATTGGGACTCCAGGCGAGATCGCCATTCTTTCGCTGTTGGGCATTCTTTGTCCTCCATTGAGTGGGTATGTGCTTCTTTACCCTCCCTATGGCATGCCGGGCAGTATTGGTCTTCTGACCGGCACTGTTCTGGCGGGTGGTTCTTTGCGCAGTAGATGCATGACCTCACACTGCTCCTGCAATATTTTTCCGGATGTCCAAATCTAGCACAATATCTGCGGATTACAGGGTGGTTATTGTCGTAAAGTGCTACCTTGAGCCAACCAATGTTGAGAGAGTCCTTGTTTTTAAGTTGTCTCCAAATGTTTGGTGTTGTGTTGATAACTGTGATGCGACTCTGCTTTCTGTTGACATACTGTGTAACCACCTCGATGTCGGAGGGGTTTCCTTTGAGGTGGTTTTGGGCGATTATTTTCTGGGGGATGTCCTGCTTTTGTGTGCCTTGATCGATGCCTACAATCTTGAAAGAGGGTTTCTTAGGGGTTGCCACCTGAATTTCAATGTTGGGGGCTTCGGGAAGTCGTTTTATCTGTTCTTCGATTTCTTCCATTGCCCTTTTGTTTGTCGAAGTGATTCGCACTCGTGGGCCTTGGGTCTTGATTTGAGCATTTGTGAGATTGAACGATGCTGGGTCGATGATTTTGGTACGACGTCGACGATTTGTTTTGGAGTGAGAGTATCCTGTGGACTTGACAACAGGATCGACGACTCACTTTCGGTGTCAAAGTTCGGGGTGGGTACAGCAGAGTTATGGTTACCTACCACTTGTGAGTAGGTTGGAGTGTGGGAAGGGCACTGGCCTCTGTCTTTAAGCAATTCAAGTTCCGTGCTGATGGCCTCTTTTTGTAGCGCGAAATCAAAAAGTGTTTTGATTTCATGAAATGATTTCATTATCTCAGCGCATGTGTCGGATTTTGCTCCTTCTTTTTGCGCTTGCAACAGGGCCTTGTAAAAAGTTGTTTCGTTGACGTGGATGTTGTTTGTTACTTCCCTTGTTTGCATTGTCGATGCATTGGTGGAATCGCGGTTTGTGTGGATGGTACCGCTTTGTTTGCATTGCCTTTGGGATACTTCAACCGGCTCATTGCAGTTGGTTTTGTTGGTCACTGTGCTGTCAGAAGTTTCTTCTTCCGACTCTGAAGGGAGTGGGTACGTTTTCTTGGTTTTTCTGTAATGGTGTTTTCCTGCGTAGACTGTCTGTTCGTCTTCGCCTTCGTTTGTGTCTTCTTCAGTGGAGTCCCAGTCTTGCTGTTCAACCCAAGAGTCTTGTGAATAGTTGGGACTGGGAGGAGGTGTTTCAGAAGTTTTCTGCTTAGCGTCTTTCAAAAAGTGCGCTTCGTTCAAGGATTTCTTGTGGTTGGACTGTGGCGCCACTTTGTAGCGGTCTTCATTGTTATTGTTGGGGTTCTGGGATTCTCCGCTGTTTCTAGCGTGATGCTTAGTCGGTTGTGGGGTCTTTGTCTTCGATGACTTCCCCATTTTCATTTTTCAGAGGTGTTTTTGCTGGTGGCAGAAAATTTTTTTTCCAATTTCCCCTGTAAAGGTGGCTTTGCCACCAGGAGGAAGGAGTTGTCTGTGCTCTGATGGGATGCACTTTGTGGTGTATCTGTTGACTTTGGTTGATGGAGCCGAGAGGGGATTATAGGGGTTCCATGTTCAAAAAATGGCTGCCCCCATGGGTGGTGACTGGGCGGTTTGAGATGGTTTTGAAAATGCAAATTGTCGATGTTAGAACGGCTGAATCGGTGAACCAATTAGCAGATGTGTTGCCCTGGGTGTCCGTGAGCATAGTGGTTGGGTGATTGCCTGTTTATTGAAGCTGATTAGGGCTGATGGGGTTGGATTATTAAGGCATGTGTTCGGGTTATGTGGAAGGGGCTGTTTGAAGGAGGGTTTCTAATTTGAAAAAAATACAGCTAATTAGAAATTGTAGGATTAAACTACTGATGGGGTTGGTTAGGTAGATGTTTAGAGAATGTATTCCAACAGTTGTTATTTAGGATTCGCGTGAAATTGGTGAGATGGGAAGGGATTGTAAATGTATGTTTTCTATTGTTCTAAGATAAACCGTGGAGGTTACACGTGGCGGAGGTTAAAAGTATGATAGTTTAGCGATTATTGATGCTACAGTAATATTGTATATATCGTCTTGGAGCTAGAACATTCACGAACACTTCCTAAACACTGAAAAGTTAATATCAGAGAGTTGACTTGCCGTTTTCGGAGGTGTTTGAGGAGCCGGGCGCACCCTGGTCCTGTCGGCTGGCCCCCTGGTGGCAGTAGTAGTAGATAGGGACAGAAAGTGAGAGAGGCAAAAAGGAGAGATGCCTCGACCTGCACCACTAGTGTGTCGCAGGTGTGAAGAGAAAGCCAAATTTAATATAAAAAATGAGGGAAGATATCCAAAAAATGTTTTTTTTGAAGAAAAATAGGAAAAGAAAGAAAGAGGAAAAGAAGAAAGTAGAAGATGGAAAAGTGGGAATCTCGTTAATCCATTCATGCGCGTCACTAATTAGATGACGAGGCATTTGGCTAGAAACGACTTTTATTCATTTTCCCCTATAGGATGGTGAAGGGGTAGCATCCGTCCGCCGGTAGGCAAATCGTGGCAAAAAGCCGACGTCACTTGGGGCTGCAGGGATCCTGAAGCCACCATTGTTTTTATTTTTTTTCCTTGAAACCCTGGTGGGGGGGCCACTGAACCGGACAGACGGCACGAACAGCCGCTTTAGCAGGACGTACTAGAATAAACAAAAATTTACACGAGAAAAGACAAAAGGCACCAAAAAGAGAAGCATGCAAAAAAAAAATTATTTTGAAATGGACAACGCTCAGGCGGCTTAAAGGGCTGGGGTCGACTTCCACGCTGTATTAGCTGGAAGCCTTTGTATACATATTATTATCCAAGCTATTTCCCCAGTTAGGCCATGAAAATTGGCCAGAAGATAATGCAGCATTGTACTGCAAGAATAAGAAAGATAAAGCGATAAAAGAATAATAAGGGTAAAGATAAAAGGCGATAAAAAGAGAAAAAAAAAGATAAAGGCGTTAAGAGGAATATAGAGTACATGTATAAAGATAAAACACATAAAATTATGGCGTGAAAATGAAATGACATGAAAAAAACATGGAATGGAGATGTACAATTATGGATGATCAGATGCAGGCACGTAGACGGGCTGCCAACTCCCCGGTCATCAAGCGACGACTTGTTTTGAGAACCGGTTAAGGCAGATTAAACTGCCCACCAGTGTTCTGGCTGCCAACCAAGCCAGTTCTCCTTCCCGTAGGCCAATTTTCTTGGCAGCCCGTTTGGTGCTTGGACAAATTAAACCACGTGCACCGAACGCCAGGCCCAGGACCTTCACCTCCTTCTGAGGCTGACGCTCTCGAAAAAGTGACACAAGGGGCAAATATTTGCGCCTCTTGTGGGTGCACATGGCCTCAACGGTGTCAGTCCTGGCATCCCAAGCAATCGCCACATCCAATATGAATGTTTTATCCCTGAGGTCCACCACGATGTCAGGCTGGAGCCTGACACCGTCATGGGCCACAAGGAGGCGCTCACTTGAGATGTCAGCATCTGGATGACGTGCCTGAAGTTTGTTAGTTATGGCTTTCGCAATGAAGTTATGCCGTGAGCAACGCGGCTCGTGGACGGCCTCACACACCTGGAGGATATGATAGGTTGTTTCTTGGGCCTTATGGCATCGTCTGCATAGTTTTGCCGAATCATCACTACAATGCCGATTGGAGAGTGTCCGCGTAGGGAATAGGTTAGACCTCAGTCGAAGGGCCTTGATGCGGTCCCCGTCACTCATAAACTTTGCATTTGGACTGAGCCACCTATTCCCCATTGGATCACTCTCAAAAGCAAAAAGGCTTTTGTTCGTGTATCTTTTCTTGACATCCTCCAAGTGCGATTTTCGGGCTGTATGCAATGCCCTATCCAGAGACGCCGACTCGACGATCCCCGACGGCACGCCCACCTTCTCCTCTAGCTGCTGCCGGAAATCGCCAAGTGCGCCATCCAGAACGGCGTCCACGATCGGAGAGCCTAGACGCTGGAGCCTCGCGAAGGACTTGACTTGAGATTCGGCCGATACGCGAGAGAGCTCCAAGACGCCCAGGCCACCTACTCGATGCGGGGCATGAACCATGAAGTCAGGAAATGATGCCGGCAGGTGCAGAATTTGCTTGATCGCCTGCCGGACAGACCTACCAATGTTTGCAGAGATAGGTAGAACTGAGAGGGAGCCTGACGTGGCATATAACAATTTCGGGACCAATAAGGTCGAAATGCAATGTAATTTCTGGAAAGGCTTCAATTTGGCCGAATTAATGAATGCCAATTCTTTCTCGATTAGTGTGATTGAAACCTTCGGAGGTTTATTAACGAAGAGGTCGAGACCCAGATACCTGATAGGTTCATTTCGGCTCTTGGGGCTGACCACAGCATCCCCCAGATGAAGCTGGGGAACGCCGTAGTCAAACCACTTGAGCCGATGGGCCTCGTATCTCCACCCAAAATACTGGGTTTTATTAGGGTTTAGAGCCAATCCAATCTTTTTGAAGTGTTGTAAAGCCACGTCGAGGTTCCTCACCAGTTCTTCATAGCTAGAAGCCGTTAAAATTAGGTCGTCGGCATAGGCAAGGGCCGACACAGTCTCTCCCTCCACTTTATACCCGCATCCGGACGAGTGGAGGCTGTGCAGAAGGGGATCAAGGGCCAGATTAAACAAAAACGGTGACAGGGGATCACCCTGTTTGATCCCCCTCTGCACAAACACTCTGATCCCGTCGGACCTGCCTCGGTAAGAAAAAGTAGTGGATTGACCGTAGTATTGGTCAGCGATCGACAGTACGTAGTCATCATGTGCCCCTCCCTCTCGCAGGGAAAAGAGAAGCGCATGATGACTGACGGAGCCGAAAGCCTTCCGAAGGTCAAGCGAGGCAGCATAAAAGTGGCGGTTGAAGCGTTTTGCATGCTTCATCAATCCTTGCAACAGCAGAAGGTTAGACTGCGCCGACCGATCCCTGTAGAAGCCACTCTGTAATGGGTGAAATTTGTCAGGTTCTTGCAATCTGGCCAGAAGCACACGGGAGTACAAACGTAATAAGGCAGATGAAATTGTGATCGGCCTGAGTTCTGACGCAGAGGACACATCGGGTGACTTCAGTATAAAGACTCTGCGCGAGATTCGGAGCTCATCAGGAATGTTGTGGTGAGTCAGCCAATTAGACATTATTAAAGCCAGGACCTCCGACGGAATCTTGCGTAGTTCGCGCACAGTAATTCCGTCGGGACCAGGGGCCGACGCAGCAACCATACCTTTAAGTGCCAGAACCACCTCCTCTGCTGAAACTCTAGGACAGCTCCGGGGTAGTCCGCCCTTCACACCGACTTCCTCAACGCGAGGAGACTCACAGGAGAAAATCTTATCAAAGGTGTCATGTATATCCTCTAGAGTTACAGGTTGCAGACTACCGGCGCCAGAGATTAGTTCTTCCATAAGAACTTTTGGGCCCAAGGCATAAAGGCGCTGATGTTCAGCGTACAGTCGCCGTTTAAATGAGCGTGCACTCTCGTTAGGGCGCCTCAGTACCTTAGCATTTAAATCCTCTAGCCTCCCACCCCGCCTCCGGCCGCGTCGAATTTTTAATCCAAAATACTCATAAATTGAGCGAAGGTCGGTCATTGTAAGAGGGGAATTGACAAGATTCACTGCTAGGCCACGGTCATCGACGCCACAGGATAAAAGTAAGTCCTGAACCTCATCGGTCGAGAGACTCTGGCCGTCAGAGAGCACATTATCAGTGCTAGTGTCACTCTGTCCGGCATCGTGCACAGAGACCCCAACGGCACTGGAGTGACAGCCCGTGCTGACTCCTCGGCCAGAATCTCCCGATACCTAGTTTGCCTCCGCAGGCACTTTATGGCGTCAAGGGAACGTGTGGTATATATTGCGGCCAGAGCCGCATTACCCAGGCGCTCGCCGGGCGGCACCCAGCCTCAGCCTGGGCCAGAATGCGGATTTGCTGCTCGGTCCAGGGTTGGTATGCGCTTGCAGTAGGAGCTGCACGGGACCGCGACCTTCTTATCGGCTCCGCCCGATCGCTGGGACCGGCACTCTCGGGAGATGAGCCAACTGGAACCTGAGACCCATTGGAGAAATCTCTAATGTCATTTCTGATGCGGACATCTCGTGGCAGCGCATCCAGATCCACCCGATCCCCCTCAGCAAGCTGTGGCAAGCAAACAGTTTCGTCGTCATGCGGCAAGCTGTCAGCCGTTCCTTCTCCGCCCTCTTCTTCCTGAAATTGTTGAGCTTCATAGAAGCAATCCTCTCCCTCAAGTGCCACAAAAACACCTCCCCCCATGAAGCCGGTTTGGGGATCTGGTGAGGCGGGCGACGTTGGCCGGGGCCTAAGTCCACTGCACTCTAGCGCGTCCCTCCCGGCAGAGGGTGGCGAGTGCGCAGTAGTGGCACCGTACCCCGGCGACGTACGGCCAGACCCACCACTCATCCCAGTGGGTGGTGACTGGGGAACCCCCTGGCGATCAGCTGTGTCCACCTCTTTAGTCTCGCCCCCTGGTGGCTCCCCAGCATCGCTGGCAGGGGAAACAGTTTGGCCCTTAGCACCACAGTTGTCACTGGGTAGCTGCCCAGGGGTGGGTGGCGGCTCTTCCCTGCCCAAAGAGGAGGAGAATGACGAGGAGGAGGAAAATAATGGCATACGAGCGTGTAGAGGAGCTTTAAACTTGCCAGATTGCCTGCCGTGAGAGGCTAAGCCAGCATTACTGTTTTGAAGTTGAGGGGGGTCGGATTTCTCTTTCAACGTGTCTCGGGAATAGTCCGCCGAATGCCCTGACCTTAATTGTTTTTAGACTTCTCCATACTGGGCCGAGGAAAGGAGGGCGTCGATCTCCACGGCAGTCCTCCCAGCGATCCAGAAACTAATGGCATAACCTGTAGCACCTGCACTCAGCTTGAGCCGAACAGAGGCCACTTTGTGCAACTCCGAGGGGCTCTAGCGCCGAGCAGAGGTATTCGCCCGGAGAGTTCAATCACCAGTAACTGCCGCAGTAGTTCCAGTGCGACCAGGAGGGATAGTCTTAGTACTCGTGGCGTCAGCACGACCGGTGGCACTTTTATTGACCAATGCCCCCCTTCAACCTCCGCAATGGAGGGGGTCTTTTTTCTACATTTAGAAACATGCGCGGAGGCCGAGTGGGAGGTTATATAAGTGGCCCGGGAGCAGGATGAACACAACCAGCGAACCGCAACGCCATGCGTTTTCTTATAGTTTACCTCAAGGGCCACTCTGGAGGACAATAGCGTTAGGCACCGACTACACTCGTTTCTGAGTGGAGGATATGCTAGAGTAATGTCATTGACACTGGTATTAGAGCCAGGATCAGCTTGTAGTCCCGAGGTAGATAATTCCACTCCCGTTTTGTCCAAGGAGACCTCGTTAACACTATCGACTTGACTAGAGGTCTCAGCTGCAGAACTCGCTCTACTAGAACAGTGCCAACGATGTGCCGCAACGCTTCGCGAGCTCCGAAAAACGCATGCACACACCGAACATTTCCAGTTAATAATAAGGCCGTGCTTCTGCTAATAGTGACGCTCCAGAGATGCCAGCCGACGATCCGAGTACAAACACAAATGACACTTTATATTTTCCAAGGGACAAACGAGAAAATGAACGTTACTGGCCATAACCAAAAATATGGGGACCTGTTACTACACAGAGGCTTCCAAAACAAACGAACAGCGCCCCCGTGCCATACATC